>NW_021145027.1:0-48630 GCF_900634775.1 Gouania willdenowi | reverse complement strand
GAGTAACGGATTACAAGTAATCTGTGACAGTATATTAAAAAATGTGTAATCAGATTACATGTTGTTTTTTTTATAAAAACGGGGATTATTTTGAGGGATTACATTTTAAAAGCAAGCAGAATATGCATCAGTGCATCAACACACAGTGCACGTTCACTACAACAAAAGAACACGTAAAACAAGCTGTAACAATCTTGTGATGACGTAAACAGCGCGGACACCGTGCGCTTGTCTGGAAACAGACCAACGTGTCCGTGGACTCACAGAGCTGAAGAGTTTTCTAAACAGAGTTGATGGATCAGTACGTGTGTTTTATGTTTCTGTGTCACATCAACACTGTAGTACCGTGGGACCTCTACACAACAATCTGAAGCAGGGCACGTATGGCGTTATATTTGTGCCACAACTCTGCTGTCAGTGCACGTCTGAACTTTATCACGACTGTAAATGGTCCACGTTATGAAGATTATCTGTTGATTGGATTAAAAGTAAACCAGCGAGTTAAAGACATGTACACAGAGCTGTGTGTGCATCTAAAGAAATAAATATAACCAATAGAAGCTGATTTTTCATCAATAACTTTAATGCACTTTGTGTTTTAATTAGATAAAATATTTAATGTGACTCTTCCAACAGCTCAGTTATAGGCCTGTACAACATTATTTAATGTATGAGTGGGGTCAGGTTAAACTATTTTATTTTATATTGTGCATTGTTGGAATGTCTGTGCTAAATAAACATTTTCTTATTTTTAATTTATTTATTCTTTAAAGCATTAACATTAATTTATACAATTGCAATGTTTTAATTTTAGTGGTTAGTACTAGAGATGGGCGGTATTGACAAAAAAAATATCCCGATAATTTCTAGTATTTATCACGATAACGATAAAAATCACGATAAATAAAAAAATTCACAACTTAGTGTAAACAGGTTCCTTACAAACACAAATATGTGAATACATCACTAGACACATTTTAAAGGCTACAATAACTGCTGACTCAAACAGCTCATGAGCTGATATTTTATGGAATATATTTGTGCATGTGGATCACTATTAGTGTTACTGTATGTAATTCATTTATTTCCTCACTTTCAATAAAATTATTATTAAAAAAAAGCACATTAAAATCACAAATAACTTCAATAGTGTTTTTACTGCTGATGAAATATAATTAAAAATATTGCGTTTCAATATTCACAGTTGGGATGAATTAATAGTGACATTAGTTAATATTTATTTCACACAACGTGTGACATGTTTAGCTTTTATTCTTCCATACAAGTGTTTAATCTGATCATAAACAAATCAATGGCTCTGTGGTTTTATGACAGTAAAAGATGTTTTTTTTACTTGGTCTATTAGTCCTTATATGGAGTGGTTAGCATTAACCCTGTCTGTGTGTCGGTGGGTTAGCTTAGCATAGTTAGCTTTAGTTGAGTTTCCAGTTCATAATCGTTGCTACAGGTTCATCTCTGTTCCGTGTTTGTAGAACTTTGGGTGGATCTGATGGAGGAACTTAGACTGGTTCACTTTGTTGGATGGTTGTTTGGTTTTAACCCAGTAGTGGTCCATGATGTATCACTGCAAGGCAGCTTCTGGTAGCCGTGACAAACACCTCACACACACACAGACGGTGGTGTGTGGGCGGTGGCGGTGCACGTCAGAGCTTCCGTAAACAACGTTCCGCTCCAGAGAATAATAAGTTGTTGACAACAAACAGTCGCAGTTTTGGTCCGTGGAACATGTTTTTTTTTGGGGCATTCTTGGCTAAATTGAGGGACAAATGGCCCGTGGCCCTCGCTAATTTCTGAATTTATTGTTTATATCGAGGTATGACAAATTCTTACCGGTGAGAATGTTTCTCACGATAAATCATAAACGATAAAACATTCCTACTTAGTACACATTCAGAGCCAGAAATGCAATGGGGGACTAATAATTTGCATAATTTCTTTTGGTGTTTCAGTTTCGGCCAAAAAATTTCATTTGGGTGCATCCCTAATGGAAACTCCTACATCATGTTTCATCATTGATTTGACTTTGCTTTTATCGACAGCTTGAGTCATGAAGTAAAAAACGCAAATGGAAAAGACAAAGACAAAATGAAAAAAGCAAAATGGAAAAAGAATGACTTCATTTGTATATTTTTTCATTATTGATTCTCTTTATATTTCCACATGCATTTCCTTTTAATTTTGGCATTCCTGTGATTCCATAGAATCTAACCTTTTAATATGTCTTGCTGCCTGTAGATTAGTAGGAGGGCATGGGGAGGGACCACACCACAGCTCTGCCCAAAAGGTTTTGTGAGGATGTGATTATCACAGTTTTAAAGGCTTTAATGGAGGTCATAGTAACCTGTAGACAATAGTTGATGCTAAAGATAAACAATCAAACACACAAAGAACGTCTAACACCGTCATTCACTCACACTTCCCTGTGGGAACGGAATGTAAGACACTGTGACTCTTTCTTCGCTTATGCCCCGCCCATTCCCCAGCCTTCCAGCCAATCAACACTCAGAACACATGTAAACAAAACTCACATTGGCAGAGAAAGCTGCATATAAACATGATGCCTTCATGACCATGGGAAACTATAGTTGTTCCCTGTGCTCCAGCAGCAAATGATGAGAATGAGCTACAAAAATAAGTGAAAAATGAAGTTTTCTTGAACTTTACTGTTCACAGGAATTTAAAAGTATTTTCTTACATTTACCAAAGACCTGACTTATTACACTTTAAGACAATTCAGAATTCTTTTAATTTCTGGATGTTTGCTTTTATTTACAATTATTTATTTATGTTTATGGTTGTGTCTCTTATTATACAGTTATATTTGTTGTGCAGCCACTGGAACATTAGAACAAAACCTTTGTGAGACTCAAAGGAATGAGAATGTGTTGAGTTTACAATGTGTCTGTTACCACTTTATTTACACAGCCTGTCCTGTGCTTTGAATTGATTTAAGTCATTTCAGTTTTGGTGTGTGATCTGATGATATTAGATCATTAAGGATTAAAACATGACGACGATCTCCCAAATCACAGAGATCTTAGAACCATCTGTAGTTCACATTTTAACCCTTGCGGTGCCTTGTCTGTGTCATATGTCTGTGGTCCATACACAGAACATCCAAAGGTTTTTTTCTCTGCTAAATCACATCATTTACTAGTCAGCATTACAGACATTACAGAATTATTAAGCACTTAAACAGAGCAGAAGTACGCTCTCCCCCCCGAGCACAGACACACTCCATCAGTTCTGAGTGTTGAAGCACTGAGACACGTTTGAGGAAACACTGCATGTATTTCTCTTCTCTAACTAACTCTCTGTTGCTCCACAGTAACAGAGCTGCTGCTGCAGCTCAATGGGCTGTTTACACTTTCTTAAAGAGACAGTGTCCTGAATGTGATTTACTTTAAAAAGGACTTTCAGCCACTCAGAGCTGCCCTGAAAGAAGCAATGCTACAGAATTAATAAAAGGGTCTTTGTGGCATTTTTCTCCATCGACTTTGGGCCATTATTGTTTTTCTTGTAAAACTATTAATAAAAATAAATGGTTTATATCACCTATTGCCATTTTAAGGAAAAATAGAGAGAATGAATATTGGTCCATATCACCCAGGCCTAATGTAACCAAAGCAGTAACGTTTTATCTTATAAAGGATATGAATGTCTAAATTGTGTGAAATGAGGCGTTCAAACACTGATTAAAATAGGATTTTATTAATATGAGTGTGTTACCTCAATAACTAATAGAAATCACTAGATTGATCTGCTACCTGGTTATGTAACAAGTGTTGCTAATGCTAATGCTACACCACTTTAGTTAAACAAAGGAAAAAGACTGTGTGACTAAAATAACATGTCAGCCTTTTTGTTTGATGTTAATCGTACTTGGAACCAGTTTGATAAGTTGCTTACATACAATTTAAATGATCTTTTATTCCTTCTTTTCCATTTAGGACGATGATTTTAAGTAAGTTTGTTTTATTAATAAATCACTTTAAAATGGTCTAAATTATTTGAATGAAAAAAACTGTGATAAAATTGTGATTGTGAATCGCCCACCCCTCTGCTCAGGTCATGTTCACTGTGGTCGGTTGGCATGCAGATATCTTGCAGTGAAGAAGAGATGCTATGCTAGCAGACAGAGCTCATAGAAAAACCTGACTTTTACAGATATTCACGTAATATTACAGATATTTTTTGGTGCTAAAGGGGTAAGGAATCATTTATGAACATGTTTAAAAGTAGAAGGCGGCCAGATAGAAAGTATTAGCAGATTACGCCCGCCGCCAACTCTTCTGGATAGCAAATTTAAATTTTCACAGTATCGATGTGAATCATGATACCTATGAATCGATTTTTAACTGCCTTACGATTAATCGTTACATCCCTAATGAAATTCAATTATTAATGTAAATATTCAAATTTTTACTAATGCACCAAGATAAAGCTGTAGTTTCTACTATTTACATCATTAGTTTTAATGAGAATGTTTTCATATCCAAGTAAAATTGGTACTGCTTGATATCCTTAAATCAATCAAAAGTGAATCGTGAATCAAATCGAATCGGGCACTTGTTATTCTAATCGATACCCAGCCCTAATGATACTGATACCGTTGCTATTTTTATGACACCACAGTATTACCGTATTACCGCCCATGCCTAGTGTGTGTGTGGAGTGAATTTCTCCCTGACGCGGTGTCAGTTTGGCCTGAAACTTTTTTTAACAGCTTCCACATAGTGGTGTAACAATACATTGATCCACATCAATTAATTAATTAACGATCCATTTACATTGATGCACAATGAAGACATGGATGAACATCGTCATCTTTAAGATACACCTTTATTTTGAAATAAACATACGTCCCTGCCACTATTTCCTGGTTGGAAATAGACTGTAGCTCCGGTGTTAGCCCCGCCCCATCGCGACCAATAAATGAATGATGAACCTTTTCCATCAGTGTTATATGGTTGGGTTTAGATCTTAACTTGTCATGTGGCAGTAGATTAATGCCCTACATTACCTACATGACATGTGACCTTTCATCTACAATAGTTTAAAGTAGGGACGTTCCATTCTGATATAGATATCTGATACTAGTCCAATATTAGCAAAAAACTATTATCACATTATATAGGCCTGCATCTAAAATGTGTGATATAAACACTCTGATCTAATCAGTTCATTCCTAATTCCGCTCCAGCTTTTCTAATTAATAGGTCAGTTTTTTTCTTTTTCTTTTTTTCCTCAACGTTGCAGAATCGGTAAAGTTAAACTGTTTCCACTGAAGACCTTCATTTTCCTCCACATCATGTGATCTCTGAACAAACTGATAGTTTTAGTCAATTTCAAAGTGATGACACTGCAAAGGATGGATGAATATTTCTAGATCCTTCATGTTCATTCTGTCTCTTCCATCCTTCAGGTGGAGCTGATTCCATGCTGATGTTACAGGTGAATGGAGGATTGTGGAACCACTCAGCCGTGACAGCAAACATGGACTCCTCAGAAAAGGTGAGAAATGAGTGGAACAAAACCAGTGAATGTAGAACCAGTGAAAGACACCATTATGGGTGTACTCATACTGCCAGCTCAGGCTGTTCCAAGCTCACAGCAGGAATCCCCCCTCCCTGTCCCTTTTCTGGTACGGTACAACGGACGTGATCACCAGCTCAACTCGGTTCCCACAGAGAAACTAGTCATCTCGTTCATTTACGACACACATGGCATTACGTCATCATTAAGCGACTCTGTTCATACCTGTCAAGTTTTGGATTTGAAAATAAGGGAATTTTTCTGGCGTCCACTACGAGCCGTCCCACCCGCCCAACCGAGCTCCAGTATTTTATTTATTTTTTTCCGGAAAAAAAGATATATAATACAAAATAAATACTAATGAATAAAAAAACAAAATTAAACAAAAACGTATGTCAAAAATAAAGTAAGATACAATTAAAAGGTAGATATAAATTGTAGTGACAGTGATTATTCTGACTGCTCATTTTTAATTATTTATGTCATATAAAAATGTATGAGAACAACATTAATGTCACAGTCATCATATTTCCCCTCAGGGATCAATGGTTTACTGAATCTGATCAGGTTTATTGTTTAGGTTAATTTAAATTAAGTTTATCAAAACTTAATTTAAATGGTCCTGATGACATCATTCTAGACCATAATGATTACACAAAAACAAATGGAGGCAAGGATGCATCAGTTATTTCACCACTAGGGGTCAGAATATTTGACAGTATCAGAAGTTATCATTAATCTACGATGTTTCAGACTCTACAATCCCTGGTATTGATGGTCTAGTACACACATTATCAGTGCTCCCCAGAACATTTCCCCATAAAAAAACATTCCTTGCCTCACGGTGACAGCGTTTCATGTTGATTCTGTCCATTTCTGCGTTTAACCGTTTTCATTGGTCGATTCCGTGATTTATAGTTCCCTATTGGTGTTCAGCTGCAGCTGAGGGGAGGGGCTTCACGTGTGTCTGTTTATGTCTGCAGCAGCGAATGAAGTTGTCAATTGAAACAGGTGAGGGGGAAAAAACTAGAGATGAACCATAGATATATTAAGAGATGGACATGGTGCTGTTAGTATCGATACCTTTGTGAGAAAGTATAGTATCCGATACTAACTTTTTGGTATTGACACTTTATTTAGTTTTTTGACAACACTATTCTTACCAGTGGGAAAGTTCTTGATGATATATCTCTGCTAATCACGTCCGTAACGTGCATACAGCTCTGAGCACAGATATATAGAAGGTAGATGAACCACTCCTCATGAAAAAACAATGTTCAGCTCCATCCACAGTATGAAAAAAATGATTGAACCATGAAGAAAACACATTTAAAATAAATACACAAGTGAGGGGAGGGGGGTGCAAGAAAAGCCCCCAGGTCTATAGAGCACTGGAGGAAACCCTGACCCACCAGTTGAGAATTACTGCTCTAAACAACTGACAGTCTGTAGTAGGTCTCCATCTACTACACCAAATATATTAACAAAACATATTTTTCTGTTTTTTGAAGAATTGTCGTTGACATAATCATTATTATTTATCATTAACTTATTCAAATATCATTCAACTACATGAAAACAGCAGATCATCAGTATTAAGTCCCTCTCTAACTACTACAGATGAGATGGTAATAAAATACTGTTTAATGGTTTTTAAATCATTTTTATTTGTAAATAATCATAAAAAATAGAATAACTTAAAAATGACTTCTTTAACAGTTACTGTAATAGGCTGAAAACAACCAACAGTCTGTATTATATCTCTCTATCCACTACAGCAAAGATATTAATAATAAAACACTCTGATTTTCTGATGGTTTTTATTGATTAAATAACCTTAAATACTGTCATTAATCAGCAAGAACTTTTTTAAAAAAATTACTCTCGTAGCATGAAAATAACTGACAGTCTTTATTAGGTCACATCTACACACACCTCTACTACACCAAATATATATATAGAAAAACACTAAAATATGATAATAATCAACTAAAAATATAACTTTTTTTCATTTAAAAATGATCGTGTTGATGTTTTGAACCCAGTATATCGTATGGTATTCTGCAAATTAAATACGATTAAACATTTGATTTATATTAATTAATTTATAAAACAAGTACAGGAAACATCTCATTTTCTATATTCATAAAAAGATCATTTATGAAAAGATTTTTAGCTTGTGCTAGTAAGATGATTATTATCATTATGCAGATCTATCCTAGAATTTAATGTAACTAGAGACAGACCTGATAAAGGTAGTTTATGGTTTTCAGGTTAATAGTGACCTTTGAATAATTTATTGGTAATAATTACATTATTAATTAGTGATGCACCAAAAATCTGACCAAACATGATGTTATAAAGACGTGAGTAAACGACGCAGTCAGTGCACGCTTGTCTAGAAACAGACCAACTTGTCTGTGGACTCGTGGAGCGTCTGTATTTAATACATGTGAGCACTACAGAGTTGATGGAGCAGTAAGTGTGTTTTATGTGTGTGTGTCACTTAGACACTGTAGTTACATGTAGCCCTCCATTAACACAGACCTTTAATACATCACAACTGTACTTGGTCCACGTTATAAACATCATTACTCTGATAGAATTAAACGGTGTAATCACAGCTTCAATGCATTTTGTGTTTTAATTAGGGCTGCACCATTTTCACAAAAAACCTAATTGTGATTTTTCTGACAGATATTTTGATTTGATTTACAATTTTTAAAAAGATTTCATACATTTAAAAGCATTTTTTTTTCCAAATTCTGTTTTCCACATCAATTTTTTAAAATTCCGTTTTTTTAGAAATATTAATGAATTATTTCAGAAAATATTAGTTTTTAACTCCTGTAAGGAAACAAAATACTAATAAATAAAAAAAAAACCTTAATTCCTTTTGAGCACAATTATTTTAATTTTGTTATGTAAAATAAGTTTGTAATATGCTGCTCAAATGAATAAATAAATGAAAAATAAAGTAGATACAATTAAAAAGAAGATATAAGTTGTACTGTGAGAAAACAAAATAAAAACTAATAAAAAAGGAAACTATAATTGAACAAAAATGTATGTCAAAAATAAAAATGTAATTTAAAATAATGAGTAAAATACAATTAAAAGGTAGATATAAGTTGTAGTGACATGGATTATTCTGACTGCTCCTTTTTAATTATTCATGTCATATAAAGATGTATGAGAACAGCATTAATGTCACTATATTTACCCTCAGGGATCAATGATTTACTGAATCTGATCAGGTTTATTGATTAAGTTTTGATCAACTTAATTTAAATTAACCTCATTTAAATGATCCTGATGACATCATTCCAGAACGTAATGATTAAACAAAGCTAAATGTGCAAACATCACGTGTAAGAAGTGTTTTTTCACCACTAGAGGCTAGAATATTTTACAGTATCAGAAGTTATCAATAATCTATGATGTTTCATACTCTACAATCTCTGGTATTGATGGTCTACAACAGAACAACTTTATCCAGATGTTCTGTAGCTCTGATCAAGTGAAGCTGATTAAAGCTGAGTCATGTTTTCACGGAGCACAGCAGCGCTATGAGAAACAGACAGAGCTTCACAGACATGTTAAAGTTAAACAGACACTGGTGTCTCTGATGTAGGAGTCAGTGATGATTTGTGTAGTTTTTTACCAGGTTAGACGGTGTTTAGGTGGTGTTTGAAACGACTACAAAGAGAGTTGGAAGGACATTTCTGCATAAAAAATGTTCTTTCCCTCACAGTGACGGTGTTTAAACCCAATTCTGTGAATTTCCGTTGTGTTCACCTGAGGTCAGGTGTAGGTGTAGTTCTACAATTAGACACTAGATGGAGCCCCAACATAAGTATTAGGTCTAAGCTCCTCCTTCTACTACTTTGACTGAAAATCTATCACACCTGTGTGTTTGGACTCTCAGATAATGTAGTGGAGGAGCTCAGAGATGTTGTTAGTGAGTGTCTTCAGATTTATTGAATTATTATGTTTATTTTAAGCTCCTAAAAGCACGTATTTAAGTTAGAATATAGGTCATGTTAAAGTACACAGGCTGATTCCATGTTTATATGTATTTTGACCCAAATGTAAGTTAACTCTACAGCCAAAGTGTTTGGCTTTACCAGTTTGTTTGTTTAGTGACATCTTAGTCAAAATACATTAAGGTACTATTTGATCCAATTGATATAATATATATATAGTGATTTCATAGTGTAATTTAGGTTAAAACAATGAAGAATAAAATCACAGATATGTTAAGAATAATAAATATTGGTTAAGAGTTTCAGATAAATAAGTTTACATAAATACTAAAATTAATAAATAAGTTTATGGGTAAAATACATTGTTAAAAAGTTAGACTTTAATTAAAATGGATAAAATTTGTACAGCAAAGCACATGATTTAATTTTACAAATAGAAATAGTTAAACATTGTAGGTTGATTTAAAAACATTAAATATTAAATAGCAGAAAATTAATTTATTTAATAAATAAAATGTTTAAAATAGGAAAAGCTCAGGTGGTTCATTCTTTTAAAAACATTTGATTAGAACTCATTCTTCCTTTCTCTCTTTTTCATCCTTTTCTTTAAGGTTTTCAACCTGCTACAAAACCTACAACAAAACTGAATAAACTTTTAAAAGCTGAGGTGATCTCACGTCTTACTTGTGTTCCATCCATGTTCTTTCAAGCTGGACAAGCATTGTAGAAAATAAGCTTAACAAGTATCTGGTATGGTATTCTGCAAATTAAATATGATTTAAAATTAGATTTAGATTAATTAATTGATAAAAGAAGTAAAGGAAGTTTCTCACTTTCTACATTCATAAAAAGATCATTTATTTAAAGCGTGTGCAATTTCCCTTGTTTAATTTTATGAGACATGTGCATGATAAATGTGTTTTTTTTTTGTTTTTTTCACAAATCTATTTTATTTTGTTTGGTGTATTTTTCTGTAATGTATGTTTTTTGGAGCCATTATGTGTATTCAGAAAAAAAAGGGAAAAAAAATTATGCCAAGATTCACGGCTCTGCCCTACAAACACTGTAAAAGTTAACAAAAATCCATGGATCTCTTTTGGTGTCCCACTTCTCTAGATGATCTGCAGCAACTTTGAACCCTGTCAGTGAAACGCCCTATGAAAAGTGTTACAATAGGACATTTGTCTCATATTAAATTATCTTCACTCTGTAGGGGGCGCTAACGCGCCAATATCCATTTTTCCACATTGAGCTGGTTTAGGGCTGGAGGTTTAACAACTGATTCACAAATGTTTGTTTGGTTCCTTCTCTGTGTTTAATCTCTAACTGTTCTACAGGACTCTGGAAGCCAGAACAAAGTGACACCTCAACGTTCTCAGGACCATGAAGCTCAGCCACAACAAAGAAACAAATCTAAGAGAAAAACTTCAGAGCAAAGAGTTCAACAGCAGAGCCAAGCTGGAGTTAAAGCTAAACATACATGTGACCAGTGTGGGAAGGCCTTTAGCTTTAAATCAAACCTCACTAGACATCAAAGAATCCATTCTGGAGAAAAGCCATTTAACTGTGACCAGTGTGGAAAAGCTTTTACCGAGAGTTCTAACTTAATAAGTCACAAAGTCGTTCATACTGGAGTTAAAAAGTTTGAATGTGATGAATGTGGAAAGACTTTTAGTCAATCTGGAAACCTCAGTCGACATGTCCTCATTCATCGTGGAATCAAAGCTCACAGATGTGAACAGTGTGGAAAGACTTTCACACGAAGATCACATTTAACGCTGCACATGCAGACTCACTCCAGAACAGTGTTGTATCACTGTGACCACTGTGGGAAAATATATAAACACGGAAACAAACCCTCATCATCCACCTGAGATCTCACACTGGACATGAAGTGTGTCCCTGTGACCAGTGTGACAAAGTTTTTACAACATATAAACATTTAAAACGTCACCAAATCAGCCACTCATCAGAAAGACCTCATAAATGTGACACATGTGGAAAATCTTACAAGTGGAAATCTCAACTTCATCTCCACCAACGAGTTCATGAGAAGAATGTTTTCAGATGTGATGAGTGTGGGAAGACCTTCAGCACTTCATCTGTTCTCCACTCACATCTCTGTGTGGATGGAGACATGGAGCAGGAATCATCTTCAGATCCCAGCGACACACGGATGGTGACGACACCTTCTGGTTCCAGTGTTGGACTGAAGAACCCAGAGATCAGGCTGCACAGGATTCCAACATAAACCTGCTGTCAGCTGGAAAATGGACACCAACAGTTCAGGAAGTTGTTGATCTTTGAAGGTGTGGTCTGAAAGAAAAGATCAATACAATGATCAGTTGGAAAGGAAGCAGGAAGAAGTTTCCCTTTGTTCACTTTCTATACAGGATATACATTCTATAGCTTCTGTATTCATACATGATGTATATGAAGAATGATTCACATTATTATTATTATTAATATACACTAATGACAGATTCTATATCAGGGCTGTCAGACTCATTTTAGTTGAGGGTTCAAATATGGACCAGTTTGAGGTCCAAAGGGCTGCAGATTATAGGAAAACCAGCCCTAGATTATGAGCAACTTTGTTTTAATTTTCTCAAATGTTGTGGAATGAATTAGGAGAAATTGCATAACTTTCAAAAATTTTGAGTTCCTGCAACAATTGGAGTTTAAAAATAACTCCCATCATGTGTTATCAGTGTGGGAAAACTGTGAACTCTGCTAATATTGTGGAGTTCACTTTAAAATTATTTGTTTTTAGAGCCGCTGAGATATCTACAATTGAATTAGAGAAAACATGAATAATTGTAGAAATTATTAACTGTCATTTTTACTTTCTCCTGCAGGCTGAATTAGATGCTCTAAAGGGCCGGATTTGGCCCCAGGCCTTGAGTTTGACACACATTCTATATAAAGACAGTCTATGATGTTCATCATGTGTTTGTATACTGTACATAATAATCATTAGTAGTTTTTTATAGAATGTAGAGAATGTGACTAACATTCTAATAGATGTAATAATCAGATCCTAACTTGTAGATGAATATACATGCTGTGTTAATACAGACCATCTTCATCATGTACCTTTGAATCTGTTTCTTTTCTCTGTGTTTATAAAGGATTCATATTTGTAATGAGTTTTAAATGAGTATCTAATACATCACATAATAGTATTTTCTTGATTTTAGATGTGATGTGTTTTATATAAAGTATGTTTTTCTACAGTTGAAGTGAATGTGATGAAATGGTTCCTGACAGGGAAACCCTGCCTAAAGCCTGTGAATGGATCATGCAGTGTGCTGAATGAATATCAGGGGAAGGGGAGCCCAAAGTGTCCAAACACTCCCATTTTATCACCATATTTACATTTCTATCAACTCTGTGATTACAGCTCATAGATTTATTCTAACTCTGAAATGTTCTTTAATCTGTTCTTTAGCCTGTCCAGCCTTTCTTTAGAACTTACAATGTTCTATGTAACCATGATAAATCCTAAAGTTCTTCTTAAATCTTCCTTCTGACATAAAGTTTGAATCAATGTAAATGTAATGATATCAAATGTCCAGTGAAGCTTTGTTCCTTTAAATAAAGACGTGTTATTGTCTGTGCTGGATTTCTTTGAACAGAGAAACATGTCAGAGAGAGGGAGAGCTTTTCATTGGATAGCACATAATCCTCCATCAAACACACATGGTTCCCATGAGAAGAACATCCACTGGATGGATCTAAGAACAGGAAGTGAAGGTTCCTCTGGAAACTGAGTGTTTAGTGAAGCTGAAGGAGTTTAAAAATAGACTTTTAGAGTAACCGCTGCTTTCACATCCAGTCATGATGTCTTTCTAACAAATTCTGATAAAATGAGTCAAACAAGTGCAGAATTCTTTAGTTTGAGATTGTTTCTACATTAATAAGGCTTTTTATTTAAATGTAGTGTTGTATCAACATCTGAGACAGTGAAAGAGTTCCTGTTTTGGTTCTAGAAGGATATGAATTATTCCCAATGAACAGCACTGATTAAAAGGGGGCGGAGTCTCCCTGTATGTGGACTCAGAGTGGAGGTGTGTCCAGGTTAATCACATGTCTAAGTGTGTAAATGAATATAATATAAAGTTGTATATACAGAACACCAGGGTGGTGCATTGACACACTGAAGAACACATTAGCTGACATGTTTCATAACTCTGATGATTCAATAAAATACAAAGTGTTTGGAGTGACTTCATTATTAATATTATGAATCCAAACAGACACATAAAGACTTGTGATGTTATACATCCAATGTACAGCTGTGGCCTGTTCTTAGTCATTCTAAAGCCAAGCAGAGTCACATTAGACACTGACACATCCATCATTAACATTTGGACACATTCAGCTGATTGGAAAGTAGATGGAGGATTATTTAGAAGTGATATCAGTGAACAGCTTCCAGTTACAAACCAGAGCTGGGCTTAGATCTATCAATGTGATCATCCAAACAATGTCTATGATGTCTTAACTTTTTTTGTTGATATATTTTGTTAATACATATTTCATGAGTAATATAGTTGTCTCTGTCACATTTTATTTGGCATGAGTAAATAAACTAGTACAGTGACTATCGGAAGTATGTATTCATATAGTTGGAGCTTTAGTAGAGTCATCATTTATGTCCAAATGAGTATGTGTTTGAAGGTTGGATGTACAAAGAGGTGTACTGTACATACTCTGCACTCTCTAGTGTTATAAATGGGTTTATTTGCAGGTGCAAAATAAAATAGCATGTGCGATTTCCCTGGTTTAATTCTATGGGACATGAACATGATAAATGAGTTTGTTTTTTTTCTTTACTCATTTTTATATATTTTTTGTTTGGTGTATTTTTCTGTAATGTATGTTTTTTTTCTGTGTATTTTTGTATCTTTCTGTTGTGTTTTTGTGCATTTTTTGTATGATTATTATTATTATTTTTGCCTTTGTAGTGTGATTCTGGAGTCATTTTGTGTATTTTTGTATAAATATTTAGTTTTGTGTATTTTGAGTCATTTTCATATTTTTGTTGTCGTTTGGTGTATTTTTCTGTAATGTATGTTTTTTGGAGTCATTTTGTATATTTTTGTGCATTTCTGTTATCATTTTGTGTAAATATTGTTTAGTTTTTTGTTTTACGTAGTTATGTGTATTTTTGTATTTCTAAATTTGACATAAAAAGCTACAAGCTCTTCAGGCAGATGTTGCCAAATGTGTGAAAATAACAGATGTTTGCTGATGGCTATGGTGGAGCTTCATCTTCAGCAGCATCTGAAGCGGCCACAGCCCACAGGTGATGATGGTGGAGGTGGTCGTCAGGTGGATGAGGGGAAGGGGAAACAGGAGGAGGAGAGACCCGCGGCCTCCGCAGGTGAGAGTGGAGGGAATCTGAACTACAGCTAAGAAGTGATGAACTGTCGTCTACCTGGGTCAGATATCAATCAAGATTGGGTGTCATTTATTTTTGTTGTGCTTGTTAACTTTAACACAATCAGTCGTTAGAAGTAGGCCATTTTATAATTTAGCTAGCTGTGCATGCTGGGCAAAAAAAAAAAAAAGATTTATTGAATTTATATATAAAATATATATATATATATAAAAATTTTATTTGCAAATTTGAGTTTAAAAAAAAAAGATGTTTTTTTTTTTTTTTCCCACCACAGTTTTTTTGGACTTTTTTCGCATTTTGTCCTTGTGGGTTACCATAGCGTGATGTGAGCCCGCCCCCTTTTTGTTTACATGTGTTTACTCTTTGAGTAGCTATATGTGTGCCACAGGCATGTTTATTGTTTTATTTACAGGGTCGCTGAGAAGAGTGAACTGTTGAGAAAGTTATTTTGTAGCCTGATGAGGTAAAATATAATGATCAAAAACTCATTATAATGTATCAGATAACATTAGATTAAACTTTACTGTCATTTCACAAAGTACAGTCCAGAGAAAACGTTTTGCATCTAACTTGAGAGAAAAACAAGTAAAGAATAAGAATTAGTGCATCTTAATAAGTCTTAATATATAAGACACTTGGTGGAATAAATATAAGAATGAGGTATTGTTTTTACAAACAGCTGTTTTCTTCCAGCCTTAACCTCTCACTGTCTCTTATAGGATGATGTCACTCATTTTTGGGAGCCTGTCGTTGTTTCCTCTCAGTAAGTACTGTATAGAATACATGATTCAGCTATTTTTCTAGAGTGAACATATCAATACTGTGATCATCTGATCAAGTCCATCAGGTGTTTATTTCTCACCTTTCTCTGTTTGTCTCCTTACACTTTTTAAAGGTTGCCATGTCTGTGTTACTGCTGTGGAGGTCTAAGGTGACTGTTTATTGATGTGGTGAGTACATAGTCTGTGAAAATATCACTTAATCACAATCTGTAATTTATACATTTTATTATTCATCTCATCTCATGTTCCTCTGTGTCCTGTTTTCAGGATCCCATCATATGTTGTTCATTGTTTGTTCAGGAGGTTCCTCTAAGTAAATACTGTATAGAGTTGATGACGCAACTATTTTCCCACATTTTTCTAGATACCAGTACTGTGATCATATGTCCATCAAGTGTTATTCTTTCTCACATTTCTTTCTTTGTCTTCTCTCACTTTTTAAAGGTTGCCATGTATGAGGAAATATTCTGTGTTGATGTGGTGAATAAATAGTCTATGAAAATATCACTAAATCTGTCATTTATTCATTTTAATATTCATCAATGATCATGTCTCACTTCTATTCCTCTCTGTCCTAATTTCAGGATCCCATTATATGTTGTACATTGTTCAGGAGGTTAACTAGACCAAGCAGCTTTTAGGTTTCTGTTAAGTACTGTATAGAATAACAGGACTGGGAGGATGGTGTAGGTTTAAGTTTATTAGACATGTAGATTTACACCAACAAGACAGTGTATAAGCATTGTTACAAGAAAGTTTGTTTTCATTCATAGGCTTCATTGTCTTTCCATCAATACCTGGTGTGTCTCATCACCTAGTGTCCACCTGGGGGCGGAGCCTGCACTTCAGTCTGCCTTTGGGGGCTTTTTGACCATCATCTGTGTCTCTGAACCAGTGGGTGATGATGAACAGTATCATAACATTAGACACAGGTCCTTTGCACTATGGGAGGACAGTGTCTTTATCTGGACTCCTGCTGTTCTCCTTCCTCAGAGTCACAGCCTCCTCTGTCTGCAGGGCTCAGCTCAGGGGGCGGAGCCTCTGCTGCCTGAGCAGCTGAGATCAGTCTGTTACATGTTCCATGTCCTCTCCTCTATGTAGCGCTGTTTATAAGAGTAGAACATTTATTTTCCTCTATAAACAAGATGGTTCACCGACTTAGTCGTCCTCCTAAGACACTCATCATGTCCCTCATCGTCTCTGTTTGCTCTGTCTGAAGCGCTGCAGCGCGTCACACACACTTTACCGCTTCCTCAGCAACCACACGTCATGAGTTGTCATCACATTTTGATTGGTTGATGTTGTGTGTTTTTCACCAATAGGGAAGAGGTGTATTTTTTGCTTTCAAACACTTTTGCTTTGTGAGAGAAGGTAGAACGTCCCGTTTTTACTCTTCGTTTACACACTGAACGCAACAAAAATGACCAGGAAAAGTGCAGCGTTTTTAATCTATCATAACTATTGTTCTACTTGTTCTATCAAGATCATTTAAAAACTAGTTTATAGTTTTAACAGTTTAAATTAACACTGTGAGGCTGCATCTGGTCGCTCTGCTGTCTTAAATCAGTCATGTGATCAGGATGCGGCGACGCGTCCATCGACTACAGAGGGTTAACTCACTTTTCTGCTCAGACACAGAAATGGAGGTTGGTGAAAGGAAGAAGACACACTGAACCACAAGCCCAGATCCATGTAAAGGTGGACAATAGATTTTCCTCACTGGTGAATGGGAATGAATAAGAGTTCTGTTCTAATGAGAACAACACAAGCTAACAGCATGGTGAAGACTGAGAGAGCTTCAGGAAAACAGAAGCTACATCAGAAAAAGAGGGATCCTCATACGCTGATCATTGGAGATGAATCTGTGAAAAATGTTCAGATGATTATCAACAAAAATGTAAAAGGTTCTTTGTTTACCTGATGACATGGTATCAGACCTGGAAGGAAGAGTTTCCACACGTGAAGAATGTTGTGATTGATTTTAGAATAAATGATATCAGGAAGGAGCAGTCTGAGGTGTTGAAGAAGAATTCTGTTTATTCTTGTTGGAAATTGTGAGTATTTTGCAGAAAAAAGTGTATATCAGTGGTTCCTTACCTCCAGTTCTCAAAGGAGACATGAACTTCTCTAGAATGTATTCTCTGAATAAGTTAGTGTCTGCTGCTTGTGCTGAACATTCACACATTCCTCTGTGATCAGCACCATGCTTCATTTCCTCTGATAGTTCTGGTCTGTTTGTGATATGTGAAAGCTCACTAGAACTCTGGTATGGAGCAAACAAGTGACTCTGGTCCTCTATAAAATGTGGGTCTAGGTTCACCTCAAGTGAAGCATGATGTGGTTTTTAATCATGTGAGAAAGTAAACAGGACCAAATATAGAACTTTATGTTAAAGAACAATACACACACCTCATAGAGTGTCTCTGCTGGCTGTGAATCCTTGAATTTGGTTGATCAGATGAAATAAGACCCAATAAGCTGTGTTTCTAATGGTTAGATGGTTAACAATAACATAATACATAATAACATTTTCATTTACAAACTGCTAAGATCTGGCCAGTATGGGGCTTGAACCCATGACCTTGGCGTTATTAGCACCACACTCTGACCAGCTGAGCTAACTGACCTATGAAGCTGTAAAAATGTGTAAAAATATGGTTACGAGCAGTGCGTTACTTTTTACAGTAACTTGTACTGTAACGCAATATTTTTTTAAAGAAATAACGCCGTTACCGTTACATTATGCTGCGTTTGTCCGTTACTTTGCTAGCTGCGGTGTACTTCCTGTTTACAGTGGCTCTACATATTTTTGCGGGACGCCGTGCCAACCACGGTAAAACAAGAAGAAGAAGAAGCATTGTCAGCATGTTTCTGTTTACATCACGTGCACCAATCATAGCGAGTCAAGAGCAGGACGAGCTTCTCAGAGTGGAAATACGCGTATTATTTTACTCATTTGTCTCCAAACGATGCATCGGTGAAGCGCTAAGCTAACGCTACATTGGTGGATGTGATGGAAGCCTCTGCACCGAAACAACAGCGTATAGATTTTAATGAACTGTGACTGTTGAGAAAAATGCTGTGAATTTGTTTTTCCACATTTATTTTTATAAGCATTTTCAACAGCAGAATGTGCACCTGGAATACACACAGCTTACTTTACATTACTGTGCTAAGGCTGAAAAAATACTGTTTTAATTTTGGAGCAGCTGTTTTGTGCTTTATATGCACATCATTTATGGTTGTTTTATGGCAGTTTTTGTAAAGCAGAGTTGGTCAAAATGTATTCCTAATGTTAATTCAGATTGCTTTCATTTATTTATTTTAGAAGGTTTTTTGTGTTTATGTTGAACATTATTGCTAGTTTTTGTACTTAACCTGTAAGGGAACATTCTAAGGCTAAACACAACTGTTTTATGATGCTGAAGCCACTTTAATTTTTAATAATATTCAGGTTGTTTTGTGTGTTATTTATTTCACAATTCCTTGTAATATTTACAGTTTCTGCTGGTCTCAGATAAATAAACTGGTATTGAAAGAATACTTAGTGTTTCAGTCAGATTGGTGTTTGTAAAGATTAATACTGAGCAGAGTTTAGTTCTGTTAATGTAAATGATTATAAACTGTAGGGTTGGATACAGTAACATTTCATTTATCAGAGGTTTTTATACAAAACAATGTTAATACAGGAGCACAGTTGATCAACAGTGGATTATTATATTATTACAGCACTAATATGAAGCTGTACGGACACAAATGACCCAAAATAAATAATACATTCTTTCATTCTAAGTAACTCAAAAGTTACTTTTTGCAGTAACGCATTACTTATTTCAGTAACTCACACAACACTGGTTACGAGTTAAAGCGCTTACGGTTCAAAACACCTAGAAAGTGGTGAGTAGACAATTAAAGCATGATATAACAACTGTAGCACAACTAGCATGTGGTTAAGATACATGGGTGTTTGTTGAGAGCTGATTGAACAAAGGCTATTGATTGGTAGCCTTTCAAATTGGATAAAAGATAAAGATTTGATGACGGAGTTGGAATTCCCTCATAACTGAGGACCAAAATAAGACCACACACTATCATAACTGTTGACATTAAGATGGAACTGTAAGAGAAAAAAGTTACACCATGAGATGGATTTTTAGAGCCCCGCCCCCAAAACTTAAAAAAAAGTGATGCCCAGTTGTACATGTAAGTGGTGTAGTGTATATCTGCCATGTGAAAGATCGTCTATGCTGTCACACACAGGGTCTCATAGCTCAGAGGTTAGAGCACTGGTCTTGTAAACCAGGGGTTGTGAGTTCAATTCTCACTGTTACCTACAGGTCAAAGGGGGTGGGGCTAAGGGCTTTGTTCACACCCTTTAACCTCTCTAGGATTGGTTTGAATGGAAAGCGTTCCTGGTTTGTGAAGTCTACAGAGGACCAGGGAAGTGAGCTGAAGACTCTCCAGTGTAACTCTCAGCTGTGATAGCAGGGGGCGTGGTCTCCTTCAGTCCACTTACCAAAGACTTCACTGGCCTGTGGAGTGAATCACTGATTGTGATTCTGATAAAATGTTTATTCTAAGAACAAAAACTTGGTTTTAATATAGATTTAAGCTTATTTCAAAATGAGTCAACTTGTATCAAGAAACAGCTTAATCATTTTTCACTATTACTGAGTCAGTTTTTACTTAGATTAGTTGTTTTCTTCTTGTTCCAAAGCTTTCATTTGCAAAATTAAAAAAATAAAATAAAACAATAATTTATTTGTTTATAGTCAGTATATTTCACTTATTATTGTGCTGTAGGAAGTTTGATTTCAAGTAATTTAATCTAATAATCATCCATTTCTGCTTATTTTAACTCTTTAGAATACTTATCAGGACCTTCTTATTTTATTTTTTCAATATTTCTTGTTTAGTAAATTTAACTTGCTGCATGAACAGATAATGTCTCTTGTTTTAAGAATTCTCCTCAAATGTAGTGTTTTTTTCTTATATTTTATCTCTAATTTGCAGCAAAGTCTTTGTTTTAAGATCAAATAGAGAGCAGCAGCTTTTCTGGGACAGTCCACAACAACATTAACTATGATATTGGTCAACAGATGAACTCCTCTGTCCTGTTGGTTAGGACAACGTGTCTAACAATAAAAGCCCATCATCACAGAGCTTCATTTGGACATTTCCTGATTAGCAATCATTTATTAGCTTTAGGTTTGGACCAGACGTGGGCCACACAATACTCAGTCTAGTATTGGCCACACCCCAAGGTATCGCTCAAAATACATACAGTATATGTAGAACTGTACATAGAACTGTACCATGGTTCCCCAGTTTAGCACTAAATTATAATTTTTATAGATTTTTCATGGCAATTACTATTACAATGTAAATTATCTGAACTCATTTCTAATGTAATTACAATTACAACAGCAACATATTTTTTAAATTACAATTATACCATCATTTTAATTCATGATCACTAGGGATGTAACGATTAATCGTAAGGCAGTTAAAAATCGATTCATAGGTATCACAGTTCACATCGATGCTCTGAAAAATGAATCGCAGTACTTTTTTTAAACAGCAGAGGCCGCTATCTATTTATCCTTCCAGAGGTGTTGGGGGCGGGCAGAATCTGCTACTACTTTCTTTCTGGCCACCTTCTACTCTTAAACATGTTCATAAATGATTCCTTACCCCTTTAGCACCAAAAGAATATCTGTAATATTACGTAATTATCTTTAAAAGTCACGTTTTTCTATTAGCTCTGTCTGCTAGCATAGCATCTCTTCTTCACCGGTAAATTAGCTGCATGCCAACCGACCACTGGGTTACCAGTGCCCTCTGCTGGTCCAAACAAATCTGACGTAAGAGACAGTGCAGTGTTTTTTTTTTTTTTTTAAGTCCAATTGTTAAGGCACAAAATACATTTTCAGTTGCACTTTTAAAAAGAAAAAGAACTATTATGTAGTTTTGCATTGTTTACTATAGAACCAGAATTTAAATTAATAGGCTTCTTCTTCATTTGTATTATTCCTTTATTTATTTCATTCAAGATTTATTTTTAGTTAAATTGCATTGTTTTGAATAGTTTATCAATGGATTCTTTTAACAATGAAAAATAAAAGGAAAATAGTACAGTATTTTCTAGTTTTTTTTCCCCCCCAAAAAATAAAGGAATATTTTTTAGTCGTCATTTGTCTACAGTCCCATTTTGTAAAATAAATCGTGAGAGAATCGTATCGTGAACTCAGTATCATGAACTCAGTATCATAAACATGACAAAAACCAAAAATCACCCAAAATCAAAAGTAAGGCTATAGCAAGGCATTTTTTTTTCAAAAATTTCAAAAAAACAAAAAAAAAAAATGAGTTAGGACCATCATTAGACCCTAAAAACTACTGCAAATATAAAGCACATACTAAATGACAAAAACCAAAAATCACCCAAAATCAAAAGCAAGGCATTTTTTTCAAAAATTAAAAAAAAAAAAATTGAGTTAGGACCATCATTAGACCATAAAACCGACTGCAAATATAATGCACATACTTAAACTGTGTAAAGAAAGCAGTAAAACACAAAAAATTACGAAAAACAAAAATCACCCAAAATCAAATGATTATAGCAAGGCATTTTTTTTTCAAAAAATTAAAAAAAATAAAAAATTAGTTAGGACCATCATTAGATATCAAAACACAACAACATAGGTTTTAAACAGTAAAGATAATAAAGTGCTTTTCTGTATCACAGATTACGTGGATCAGCTCCTAGACCTCCTATTTGAAAAGGTCTTGGAGGACTCCGCCCCAGCTGATGTCAATCCCCGTCCCTGTAGATCTGTCTGCTCAGTTTGACAGACCTGAGAAGCAGCAGGTGGTTGGCAGATATGTGTCCAGGTTCAGTCAAGGGCAGGTCTGAACCCCACATAATGTCCTTGGTCGTCTGGGAACTCAGTTCTTATTCTTAGGACAACACAAGCAGGGAGAGGAACCCAAAAAGCCCAACACCAGCTCACAAAGCTTCTATATGCCAAGTACCTAGAACCACTGAAAACACAACATATTGTGTAAAAATGTGTTTTGGATGACTTGTGTGTGTCATCAACAATAAAAGTTTCATGTTTATACATTGATTTGTGTGATTTCAGTCTTTCATTTCAAACATATTATCTCCATAGCTGTAGAGGTCCATAGTGTGCTCTATATACTGTATATATAATGAATGCATTCTGCAGGTAGAACACATTCAGACACACTACTACCAGACCTGGATGATCCACCATACAAGCAGGTGTCTTTAGAAGCTGATGTATTCTTCTTGTAACATATATAAAATGAAAAGATAAGTGAGCCAGGCTAGCAGATAATAATCATTACTATTTCATTAACTAATGATTGACATTAGCTGTGGTATCTCCCTGGAGAAGATGTTTTCTGGCTCTGTTGCCATGGTTACACAGTTTCCACAAGTGCACCTATGCAAAGAAAGTGAATGAACATTTGAAAACACTGCCAGTGCAGTTTCATTTGGCTGTTTTTAACATCAATGTGTTTAACCATAAAGGCAGTCGACCACCAGAGAACGCTTTAACCTTTGTCTTGTGTTAGTGTCAGCACCGACTAGTTTTTAGTTTTTAAATACATAAAAGAGTCACATTCATGTGTTTATTGATCAAGGCTTTTTGACTTTGTCCGGAACCTCTATTTCAACAAATAAAATTAAAATAATAAAAAATAATAAGATTATAAATCAATAATTAGAGCCAAAACTGAAATGATAAGTGCACTGTCAGCTGACACACTGACAGACAGCTCCTCTCCTAACCAGCCCTGCTTCAACATCAACCACAACAACCACAGCCACTAATGTCCAGTGACCCCAGAGACATTTATATATATATATATATATATATATATATATATATAGTACATACAGTGTGAACAAATTTAGTTAATGTACTGAAATTTTACTTGAGTATTATTTTTAGGGGATAACTTTACATTTCCACTGATGTCCTTATTACTCAGTACTTTTTTTATTCAATCAACTTATTTTTTTCTTTGTCACTGGCCACGTTTACATTTGAGCTTTAATTCTTCTTTAATTCAGAATAAAAGTTAAATCCTCTTTAATTTCACCTTGTAAACATTTAATTCCTAATGCAAATTGAATCCCAACTTAAACTTAAATCTGAATTAGGTGGCTGGTTTATTCCAACTTCAATTCTGAATTAAATAATTCCTCTATCTTGTAAACACTTAATTCTGCTTTAATTTAATCCACTTAAACACTGTAATTAACTAGTATTTTCATTATGTACATTATTTCAGTATTATTTTGGGCTGAATTTGAGAAAGTCTGAGTCTTTAATCGTTCTCCACATAAAGTCTGTTTCTGTTTTTCTGTCCACATTTACACAAATAAGGGTCTACATGGTGGTAAAGTACATCAAGGTCTTAACAAAACATTTGTCTGGTGCAAAAAAAAAAAATGCAACTTTCGCCATAATTCCAATTTTTTTGACAAGATTCTTTCACTGTCACTGATGTTTCCATGCAGGAAAATAGCAACAAAATGTGAAATGAGATCAAATTGTTGGTTATCTTTTACTGAGGCCAAAATGTTTGATAATTCCAGGGGATCTATTGGGGGATTTACCATACTGTTACAGATTGGTACAAAGTGCACAGCCATGTCCAGCTCATCATGTCAATCAGGGAGATCTGCTGCACCTGTAGAGTTGAGCACGACTGTGAGTTGTTGACAATCAGCTGGACTGGACTATATAAGGAGGATTTTCACTCTTCATTCAGTTGCTGTGAGAAATTGGATTCAGAAGGTTCTGCACCATGTGCTGGCCTTCTTTAAAGCTTGAGTTTGACTGTGAATAATTGATCCAAGTACTTCTATGATTGTTTGTGGTGAACACTGCCCTCTTAGTTTTGTAGTTTCCACCTAATTATTCTAATGAAAATTTGTAAATATTATTTTTGCAAGTCGTAAAACTTACAATTCTTCTCAAAACTAAAGATTCAGCATTTTTCCACTTATTAAAAATGTTATAGGTTATTCAGATGAATTGGTTAGTGCTAAATCAATTTTAACCTCACAGGTGTTTGCTTTTTTATAATGGTTTATAAAGTATTTATTTTGAATAAATTAATCATGATTCATTTAGTTGGCGAGCAATAAAAATTTGTCGAGTTTTGGTATAAATTGGTCAACACTGTAAATTAAGACTGAAAACATTATGACATCTATAATTAACTATGGCAATGTTTGGATTTTATTTACTACTCAAACCATGACTCAGCAACAACAGTATGCATCTAAACTAACGTGTACACTACAAATTAATATTATTTATTATCCAGTTTTTATTGTAGTGTTTTTAAGTGGCCTGAAAGGCACTTTTTAAATAAAAGTAATTATTATTGATTACATTAATGGGGTCAGAGGGTGGAGCTTAAAACCACAAAACCAAGAGTGTCAAACGTATCAGAAATAATTCATTTAGGTTTAGGTTGTGAAAGGAGAGATACAGATAAATATTTTATATGTCTGGTGAAATGAGGTTGACACCCCTGGTTTAATAAAAACGATTCTCACTATGCAACGAATTGAGAACGACCAGGGTTGACCCACTACAGAGTTGATGGACATCCAGGGTTGACCCACTACAGAGTTGATGGACATCCAGGGTTGGTCCACTACAGAGTTGATGGACATCCAGGGTTGGTCCACTACAGAGTTGATGGACATCCAGGGTTGGTGTTATTAAAATTATATTCTGTGTTTTAGTAAATCTCAAAGTTCACGATGAGTTGCACAGTGTTTTATGATCTTTCAGAGTCCAAGGCTATGGTTTGAAAAACATCTTACCTAACGTCTTTATTACACCTGAAACCACAACTGTTTGCATTTCTCACATATATCAAGATCTGTATTAAGCAAGTTTTGTACTCATTAACTAGTCACTGATAGACCTAATCATGTTTTCATTTATGACTCTGGGATGGTCCGAAAATCGAAGGATGTCTACCAGCTATATAATCACAATGTTGAACTCATATGTTAGGACAAACTTTCTGACATCAACTCAGGTTGTATTCTTTTGTCCTCCTTGATTTACCTGTTAAATAAATCAAGTCATTATTGCAACTAAGAAGGCATATCTCTCATTTTTCCTCTGTGTGACTCTTTTGGTTTTTTAAGATACAAGCTTTGATTTGAACTTTGAGAGAACTGACAATGGAATACAGGATGGACACGCCTGATCCTCCTCCACCTCCTCCGAGGTATTCTAAATCTACATCACGCAGGTGCACCCCATCTGTAACTGAATTCGTGATGGGTTTTCTCTTCATGCTGATGCTGGTGGGGATCCCTTTAATGATCATGCACCTGCGCAATACACCTGAGGTTAGTCATCCTAAGAACGATGCTAACCCGATGCATCAGAATGTGCATGTACAGCATTCTCATGGAACCAATGCTGTTGCTGGAACACTCAACCGATCCAAGCGCTCTGCGTTGACACCTGACAAAATCCCAGGCATCGCTGCTCATTCCTACAACCCTTCACGTCCCTGCCTGCTCTTCCCGGCTGGGAAGACAACCACTGTCAAGATCGACCTGTGTGCAATCATCACTTGCTATGGCGATGAAGCAAGCTGGAGAGGTATGACTGTATACCTCTGTACAATTCCTGATGGTCGTTCTACACCTGGGGCGCATGGAGCTTACACCTGGCCTGAGTGCGTGTGGTCTACTGACCCTACCTGGGGCAAGGATCCCACCTACACCTTTGGAGGACTCGAAAGGAGAATGAGTATATTTAGGGACACTTCTTTGAAATCTTGTGAACCTGGTGATTGTAACCCTTTGTATATTTCTGTTATCAATGCTAGATTCCAGGATCAACGTCATTTCAAGCTGCATGTTTATCGTCCAGCCCACCATGATCCCCACGGTTCTTTCAGGGTACTGGTGCATGGGTTGCCAGATGCTATACAGGTGAACCCCAAAGTTAAGACAGTTGACTCTGATTTTAATGATTTGACTTCAACTATACCTACTGTCGCGGAGTTGGTAAAAAACCTTATACCTAATAACACCTATTTAGGAAAGGAGATGTCTTACTCTGATGTTTTATCTGTAGAGAAGGGATTCAATGAGAGGAACCTGTGGTTACAGTGGCTGAGATACACAGCACGTACAGTGGTGAAGGCTGACTGTATCGTCTGTGCTGGGGCCCGACCATCACTAGCAACTTCTCCTTTTGATTTTGATTTAACAACTATTAATTGTGTTCTTCTTTTATTTAAGAGGACGGTGCCTATGCCTAAGCCGTGTTTTGACCTGACGTACAAATATCCCGCTGTGTCAGCACCTGTTGGAGCGCCACCTACTGCGACTGCATATCCGGCCAACTACACTTGTTTCCTACGGGAAGCCGTTCCAGGAAGTGTGAGTGTGGGGTTACTACCTCCAGTATGGTGTGCTAGAAACATTACGGTTGGACCTGTCATGAATGATAGCCTCTTTGAAGCTTTCTTTCTTGGACAGGATGAACCGCGGTCTGACCTGTGGTGGTTGTGTGGTGACATGCGTCTGCGTCCTATTTTACCGGCTAATTGGCATGGCATCTGCACATTAACTTTGCTTATTGCTCCTTTTAAGATAATACCCTACATCACTAAGGATGAAGTCGTTGCTGCTGTTGGGCCTCCTCCGCGTCGTCCCCGCAGGGCTGCTCCTCTGGGTTCCTTCGACAAAAACATTTACATTGATGCTATTGGTGTTCCACGTGGAGTACCTGATGAATTTAAGGCAAGGTGTCAAATAGGGGCTGGCTTCGAGTCAATTTTTTTATTTCCCACCATCAACAAGAACGTAGATTGGCTGAATTTCATATTTTACAATCAGCAACGTTTTATCAATTATACACGTGACGCAATTCAAGGTATACATGAGCAGTTGGCGCCCACTTCACTGATGGCCTGGCAGAACCGTTTGGGGCTAGATATGTTGCTTGCAGAGAGGGGTGGGGTCTGTACGATGTTTGGTGATGACTGTTGTGTTTTCATTCCCAATAACACTGCACCGGATGGCAGCGTGACACGTGCACTGAGCAACCTAAAGGCCCTGTCTGAGGAGGTGGCTGCTACATCCGGTGTGTCTAATCCTATCTCTACATGGTTTGGTTCGTTGTATGATAATTGGTATTCATTTGGTTATTCTCTTCTGATCTCTGCAGGTGTGACACTGCTGGTCCTGGCCGTGGTGGGGTTGGTGATCATTCCTATTGTCAGAGGGCTCATCGTCCGTCTCACCACCAGGCTCGTTAGTGGGACCATGCTGAGTCAGAACCTGCCGGAGATTGGAGAGAATACCCCGTTTGCTCCGAATGGTCCTATCAACAAGCAGCCTGCTGCTATCAATGCTTATGAGTTTATCTAAAACCATTAGTGTGAGGTTTTTGAGTGAAAATCTTCGTGAAGTGCTCTTAAACTGATGTTATTGATGGTTTTCTTTTTGTGTGGTGTGATGTTATGATTTGTTTGATTTTAAGTTGTGATTTTTGGTATGTTTTTCCTGCCTTTCAGATCATAAACAGGGGGGAATGTTATTAAAATTATATTCTGTGTTTTAGTAAATCTCAAAGTTCACGATGAGTTGCACAGTGTTTTATGATCTTTCAGAGTCCAAGGCTATGGTTTGAAAAACATCTTACCTAACGTCTTTATTACACCTGAAACCACAACTGTTTGCATTTCTCACATATATCAAGATCTGTATTAAGCAAGTTTTGTACTCATTAACTAGTCACTGATAGACCTAATCATGTTTTCATTTATGACTCTGGGATGGTCCGAAAATCGAAGGATGTCTACCAGCTATATAATCACAATGTTGAACTCATATGTTAGGACAAACTTTCTGACATCAACTCAGGTTGTATTCTTTTGTCCTCCTTGATTTACCTGTTAAATAAATCAAGTCATTATTGCAACTAAGAAGGCATATCTCTCATTTTTCCTCTGTGTGACTCTTTTGGTTTTTTAAGATACAAGCTTAAAAATAATTCCACTAACAGTTGGTCCACTACAGAGTTGATGGACATCCAGGGTTGGTCCACTACAGAGTTGATGGACATCCAAACAGGACGTGACTCTGTAAATCAGGACGTTTGGGCAGCCTACCGAGGTCACAGCAGCCGTTGCAGTTTAGAGAGAACGAGTAACTACATCTACAGTTTAAGTAGGTTTGGTCAATCAAAGGTAATGATCACCTGCTGTAACACGTGCTGCTGCTGCACCAACGACATCTACTCACTCATGCTGCGTTCAAGGACCCTCGGAACTCTGCATTTTGGATTTGAAACTCTGACTTCAGTGTAGCAGACTCAGCATGTCCAAAATATCTCACAAACATGGCTTAAAGGAATAATATTAACAATAAAGGTTATACTGTTTATGTGTTTGTAACGACGAGGTGACATTACTTATGGACTGTTACACTTATGAACTGTTGTCATTTAAAAAAGAGTCAATTGTAATACTGTGACAAACTGCAGTGCTTAATGAAATTAAGAGACACATTTTTGTTGTATTGGTTTAATTAATTTATTGGCCAAATGGTGAAGCACATGGTTCAGGCCACAGGATTCATCTAGTGATAAACACAGAAAATACATTTCAGTTAATTGATAAATAACTTAGCAGTGACATGAAAGATAAAACAATTAAATATGTTCTGGTATTTTGCATGTGATTGAAATGTGATCTTCAACAAAGCTTACCTGTGCATGCTCTCTTCCTCTTTCCTGAGGTGTTCGGGTAAAAGAATTCCCTGGGGCTTTTGGACACCTTTTTATAGTTCCAGGTGGGAGAGACCAAGCAGAGACTAGGAACAGGGGAGCTGGATGTGTGTAGCTCAATGTAAATATGTAGTTTAATAATTTAGGAGATGTAAATAAGATTATTGATATTAATACAGGGTTAGTGTTTGTGATAATGTCTGTTAGGAAGTGTTTGTGTAAATATTTATGTTGTACTTTTAATATGCACATTATATGTCACCCCATGCTTGGTAAAGGCTAATTAGTGGTACACCTGTATATAAGGACATTCATTCTGTTCAGTAGGGAGTGGAATGGAGATTGAAGTACACTGTGCTTGTGGTGCAAACTAAAAAATAAACAGATAAAACTGATGCATCAAAACCTGGAGCCTGGTTTCCTTATTGACTGCCTCCACTGCTACGGTTGATCTTTGACAGTGTTACATGTAAACAGGTCTTGTAATGTTTGTTAGTCCTTCTTAAACCATAACCTGGTTTGTGTTTGTGTTACATGTAAACAGGTCTTGTAATGTTTGTTAGTCCTCTTAAACCATAACCTTGTTTGTGTGTTACATGTAAACCGGCCTCATTAAACACTCTTGGTCTCATAAACCATGTCCTCATAAGCCTGTGATATGTCACATATTTTTCTAAAAGAAAAATGATGATTTTGAAGTCAGATTTGTGTTCTGCTAAAAAAAATCTAAATTTTTGATATGCCTTTTAAGTTCACCAGATGTAGCGTTAGGTGTGGTCTCATAAGCCACCAAAACGCAAGAAAATCCAAAATCGGTCTCTTGAACCACATATGCCTGTGTGTGCGTGTGTGTGTGTGTGTGTGTTGTAGTGTTAATTGACTTGTCTAAAAAACTAAACTATTGATGAAAAAATAAATGGTTTTTATCACCAATTGCCATTTTGAGGAAAAATATAGAAATATGAATATTGTTGTTTTATCTTGTAAAGGATATGATTGTCTAAACTGTGTAAAATGAGGTGTAGGATTTTATTAATATGTGTGTTACCTCAATAACAAATAGAAATCACTAGACTGATATGATGCCTTGTTATGTAGCAAGTGATGCTAATGCTAATGCTACACTATAGTTCATTCATTTCATTCATTTTCAGACCCACTTATTCCTGTTTGACAGGGTCGCGGGGGTCTGCCGGTGCCAATCTCTGGCTATCATTGGGCGCTGGGTGGGGGTACACCCTGGACAGGGCATCACTCCATCACAGGGCAACACAGACAGACAACCACTCACTCTCATTCACTACTATGGGCAATTTAGAGACTCCATTCAATCTTATAGTCATGTTTTTGGATTGTGGGAGGAAGCCGGAGAACCCGGAAAAAACCCATGCAAACAACACTATAGTTAAAAGACTGTGTGACTATAAGAACATGTCAGATCTTTTGTTTGATGTTCATTGTACTTGGAACCAGTTTGATAAATTGCTTACATACAATTTAAAAAAAATATTTGAAAATGACCTTGTCTTTAATGATCTTTTATTCCTTTTTTCCATTTAGGGTGATGATTTTAAGTAGGTGAATTGGTTTGTTTTATTGGTAAATAACTTTAAAATAGTTTAAATGATTTTAATGAAAAAAATTGTATTTTGATTGTGTTTTTACAAAAATAAATGGTGATATGATTTTTTTCCCCATATCACCCACTGTGACTGAGGTAAAGGTAGCACTGCCTTGGGCCACAGTGTTTTAAGTGGGAGCCCCCTGCCTCTGTCATCATCAACATCTGTGATAAACACCTACAACATGAGACATGTCCCCAGATAAATGATGGACAGTTGGTTGATATGAAATATTAACAAATAAATGTATTTTGTCACATGTTCTCCACAGGGGCTGCTAAACAAGCAAGCTAACGTTAGCCAATGTGAACTTTAGCTAGCTAGCTCACTCTGTGGGTCTTTACCAGGTACTACGTGTTAAGGCTTCAGCCAGCAGGAGAACTCTGTCAGCATGGAAGATTTTGACAACACCGTACTGTCAGTGTTGGAGGGTAAGTCATGTTTTTCATTCATATTTGGTGATTATTAAGCAAAGTTAGCGTCTGTATTGGTAGCTTTGGTCACATTAATGTTGCACACTGTTAGCTGGATGTTGTCTGTCCCTGTATGCAAAAAATGCCTTGCTTAAGTGCCGTGGAACAAGTGCCAAACTTTTTTTCTCTTAATAACCTAAACTTTACACACCATACAACAGACAGCAACAAGAAAAAACACTTATTACTGTTATTATAATTAATAATATTTCACCACAGTTGACCATCTACACCAAAATGTACAAGTGACTCCAAAATATGAGGTCCCTGAGGAAGAGGCAGGGCTCCACGCCACAACGATGGGTGTTAAAGAAGAGTTTCTTCTGCTCAAACAACACAGACAATGACACTGATGGTGACAGAAGTGGTGACACAAGCAGTTCAACCATAATTATTGAGAGCAATGATGACCTCAGCGAGGACAGTTTAAATGGAGGTTTGTGCTAAAAGTGGGAACAATTCTGTCATAGTTCTGATTTGTGTACATCTAAAAACATTTAAACCTGTACTGAGACTATATTTGCCTCTGTCTCATGTGCCAGAGTACATTGTAATGTACACAATGTTGGATATTGACCTGTGTTTTACTGTTATTTTGCTTATGTGTTTACAAATGATTTCATTATTTTCCCCAGGAAAAGCGTCTCCACTTAAATCAGCTGACACAGTCATTTTCCACATAATCAATATCAAACACATTTTTATAATTTCCTTTCCATTAAGCTGATCAAATGAAATAGGTAATTGACCATTCCTAAAAAAAATCTGAAAGTCCATTAAGAAAACACAGCTCTACTCAAACTGTTATTGTTTTTTAGACTTTAGGTGAAGTGAAGTTTGACCTCTGATAGGTGTACCTTACACTCTTTATGATAACTGTTTTCTGGTTTTGTCAAACCTAGTGGGGGAAGTAAGTAATGACTTTCTAATATAATTGTGCATTATATTTTAGTCATACACATGCCACTAACTATGATTTATCTTCTCTGATGCTAGTGTAATAGTGTTTCCGTGGAAACGTCTTTGCCTCACCGTCTTATTTTATAGTCTGAGGATGCAGGCGAGTCACTACAAAACATTGAGCAAAATGTACAAGAATCCCAACACAAAACCCAACCAAGGCGATTTTGCCCAAATTTTGGACCTTGAGTTCAAGGCTCGACGGGCATTCATTGATGCAGATATTACAAAGGAAGAAGACTGACCTATGAAACTCTTTGATGCATACCCCTGCTTCAAAGACACTGGAAATGTCAGCTTTTTGACTTCCGTCCTTGGTACTGTGTGTTTCTGTCTGTGCAGTCTGCCCTGTATTAAGCCTGCTCAGTGGTAATAACTGAACAGAATTGTGTCCAAGGCAATGGATGAGCTGCATCGCCAAATTGCAACCCCCAATTTTTATTTTTATTAATAATTTAAAAGGTACAATAAACATTAAACACACCCTTTACAATTACTGTACATGTTTTCTCTTAATTGAATATTAATATTACAAATGCTTTTGGATTTTGCACCATTGTTGTTTTTGTTCCCTCGAGACAATTACACTATACCTGTAAGTGTTATATTGTATTACAGTGCATTATTCTAAATGTTAAATTAGGTTCTATTTTTTTCAATGGTTTGTTGTGTCACAGAATTGCATTGTTTTGTCTTGATATATGAAATAAATATGTGCTAACCACTACATTAATTATAATTAAATTCAGTACATCTACACATCTGCTATATGTTGTCACCACTAAAATTTTGTATTTTTTTTCTAGATTATCATCAACTCAGGCTGATTAAAACCATCCCATCTGAGCTGAGACATGAACTGATTCATTTATTCACACATTAGTTCTTCTAATGTCTTTAAACACTTTTATTGATACACACAGACCTGGTCAGAGCAGGTTACACTCCCAGTTAGGATCATGGAAAATAACATTTGCTCTGTCTCAGTATCTAGTTTAGACTTTTTTAGACCTGTGTCCTGGGTATGATGGGTTCACGAGGTGAACAGTACTCAGCCATGTTGGGAAGTCCAGAAATCACACAGCATCTCACCCAATCATACTCGCTGTGGTTCATGCCAGAAAATACCACAGACCAAGTATTTGTAGTGTAGTCATAGCACTCAACAATTCTGTTTCCTGTGCTACAAGAAACAACAAAGATCTGCTTGTTCATCACTGCAATGTCAAAGTAACTGTGTGTGTGGACCATTTCAGGGACATCGTACCAGGTGTTGGTCACTGGGTCATAAGCCTCAGCAGAACTCAGATCTCTGAACCCATCGCTTCCTCCAACTGCAAAAATGTGGCTCATATATGCAACGACCCCAAGGTCACACCGAGGTGTTCCCATGGGAGTGATCAGTGTCCACTGGTTGGTGTCTGGGTTGTAATACTCAGCAGTATTCAGTACTCTATCGTTACTCCATCCTCCGCATATGTAAATCTTGTTGTTCAGTGTGGAGCAGCTGGCATCTTCCCTCCCTTCATTCATTGATGCAATGAACGTCCACTGGTTGATATTGGGCTGGTAGCGTTCAGCAGTTCTGAGTAAGGTACCATCATCATCCCTGCAGCCTCCCATAGCGTAGATGTATCCCTTTAGCTCAGTAACACTCATTAAGTACCGTGGCTCCTGCATTGGTGACATCTCCTGCCAAGTGTGTGTGACTAGGTTATACCTCCACACTCTGTTACAGGGGCCGGTCCAACTTAAACCACCACCCACAATGTAGAAGCATCTACCAAGGAAGACAGTGCTGTAGAATAGTAAGTGAGTCATGGAATCTTCCAGACTGGGATGAGTGTGAACTGTGATCCAGCTGTTAGTTCTGTAGTCAAAGGCCTCTATGGTCTTAGAAAAGAATCTAAACATCAGTAAGACGGCGTTTGGCAAGCGACAGCGAAACAAGGTGTTGTTGATCCCAGACTCAGAGCAGAGTAACGAAGGTTGAGACATGACTTTAAGGGTATCAGAGACCAAGAGGTGGGACTCAGGGTTTGTTTTTACCACATCATTGTTACGCACATTGTCTGTGATGTAACTTTTGTCTATCAGACCCAGTCGTACCTTTGGTAACAGAGTAGAAATGGCTCCCTGTCGTTCCTCAGGCATGTGGTTTATCCATCTTAAAACACTTTGATAAACTGTGATCTCCTGGGTCACAGTAAGGTCATCCTGACCCAGGATATCAGCCAGCTCCTGCACCGCAAGCTGCAAAAACTCTTCACAGAGTGAAACCTCCTCAAAATTCTCACAGATAAAGTGAAAGGCCTCATACTTCAGTTGAAACAAAATGGGAATATACCAGACTTTAGTAAACTGCCACAGCCCAATGCATTTTTCTGGACAGAGGTGATCCTTCAGAGCTTCAAAGCATGTTTGTTCCAGACTCTTTACATTGAACTGATGCACTTCTATCATTAGATCAAAAATATAACTGTTGTCAGAGTGACAGAGATAAAGTAAATTCACTGAGTCCAAGGAGTTTGTGGGTTATTGTGTCTCTCTCAGAAGGTTGTCCCTCATTAAAGAATTCTCAATGTGTTGCTGAGTCCTTTGATGTGCGACCAGCTCCTGATGATGTCATCAGCAGTGTGTGATGATGTCACAGTAAAATTCACACTGATATTCCTTCTGCTGGCTCCTGATTGGTGGATGGCGTGACAGATTCTGCGTTCTTTGATGTGTGTGTGTGTGTGTGTGTGTGTGTGTGTGTGTGGGTGGGGGGGGGGGTGTCTCAGCTATGCATCCTCACTTGAATTTCAGGAAATGCTAATATTCCAGTTTATTATTAGTTTGAAGCCTACAGTTTGAAACATGCAGACAGTTGAGATCAGATTACCTTATTGGTGACCCAGCATACCCAATACAGAACTGGCTCATGAAACCATTTTCAGACACAGGCAGACTGACCCCTGAGCAGCACACGTACAACTACAGACTGAGCAGTGCTCGATCTGTGGTTGAAATGGCTTTTGGGAGACTAAAAGGTCGCTGGAGGTGTCTCCTAAAAAGAAATGTTGTCCCCAAACTCTGTAAGCTAGAGCTGAGCAAGAAGATGGCGATGGCCTGCTGTGTTCTCCATAACATATATGAAGAGCATGGGGTCAACTTCATTGAGGGGCGGACTGCCGGATTGGAACACAATCAGCCTCCCGTCCAACCACTGCCCGACACTGGCAATGCAGAGGGGACTGACATCAGGGCAGCCTTGATACAGTATTTCAATCAAGCAGAATAACCCAATTGGTTTGTGATGTGGCTGGAAATGTTATGTGTACAGCTTTGGGAACCAAAGAAATTGATATGTGTATGTATTTCCATGAATGTAATTGTCTTGTTCATCTGAATTAAAGAATAATAATAAAGGCTAATGTCTGTTTTTCAATACGTTTAAAATGACAATCCAATACTGTTTTATTCAACAAACGGGTTGGGACCTTCACCGCCTGAAATGTGCACAAATAAAATGCAAAGACACTAAAATTACATTTGCTATATGTTGTAACAAACATTTAAGCTTTCCATCAGGGCCTTAAAGATTAGAGTACAGGAATTAAAGAGTGACAGAATAAAAAAGTAAGAGCAATAACATTATATACATTTAAAAAAACAATAGTGACAATATATCTGAGCTGGTGCATATTGTTTAGTTGTATATGTGACAGTATAACAACATCTAAAACTAATTTCTGAGAAAGAAAATCTGGTTACCATAGATTTGTGATTGTACTGTAAGCTACAACTACATTTTTAACTGATCGGTATGTACATATATTATTACTATAATATACATCTGTGAATGTAAAGTACAGAACACTTTGAATGTCGGGTTTAAAGAAATTCTAAACATAATCCAGCTGATGCAGACCTAGACACAGAGTGGTAGTAATGACATATGTACGCATTTTAAGTTAATATTTACTAAACTACTGTTTCTATATTTTACATTATATTGTGAGAATTGGTAATATTCAGCAACGGTTTGAAAACTACATATATGACTTGTAAGTAACTGCATTTTCTACATGTGAAGAAGAAGACTAGTAAAACTAAATATGAAAAATGTCCTTTGAAATTAGAGAGAAAACTCACATCACTTCAAACAAACTTTTATTTACAATATTATACAGTATGTACATGTTCTCAGGGGGAAAAGCACATTTCTTCTTCCCCTGCTCCTCCATCAGGAGCTATCATGTTTGCTCCGTGGGCGTCCATGTTCGTTAGGCTCTCCAGAATCACCTTTGAGAGTTGACGGTCCTCCCTGCCTTCCAACAGAAACACCTCGTTAGACTTCTCCATGTATTGGAGGACTTCCCCAATCGAGTCCCTCTTCCTCTTACCTAAACAAAAAGCATATGGGAAACCATCATCATCAATACTTTATTTCAGACACATAGTGATAGGTCCATGCAGACAGAACACAATAGACATAAACAAGTAAGACATTACTGTTAGTCATTACCAGTAGATTTCAGGATGAGTTCAAATACAGCATTGTTAGTTTGTTTACATAGTATCTTACCCATGGCACACATCACAAAAGATGGCGCCGCGGATGGCTGCTGTGGTGTGTTGGTCCGCACTTTTTTGTCTTGTTTTTGTTGTAAAATCCGCAACTGGCTTCTCTTATTCAAGAGAAGAGCTCTTGAACGTCAGGGCAACAACCCCGAGAGATTTATTTCCCACTTTCATCGCTTCCTCTGTGGATTTACTGGACATTTTACTCAAAGGTGCGCTCACCTTTGCTCACGCAGTGAAGCGCCGGAGGAGAGGAAAAAGAGCTGGTGCGCTTGTGCGCCTCCGCCAGCGCGGCCGGCGCACACCGTTACCGGGGATATTCCTCTCTAACGTGCGCTCACTGCGTAACAAAGTGGACGAACTCCAGCTGCTGTTGGGTAGAAACAGAGACTTCTCCTCATCTTCTGTTCTGTGCTTCACGGAAACGTGGCTGTGTGGAGCGGTACCGGACTCTGCGCTGCAGTTGGCCGGCTTCCAACTTCACAGAGCGGACCGAGATGCGGAGCTCACCGGGAAGAAGAAAGGTGGAGGAATCTGCTTTTATGTGAACAGTAACTGGTGTAACGACGTGACAGTGATCCTCCAGCACTGCTCTCCTCACCTGGAATCCTTTATCATCAACAGCAAACCCTTCTATTCTCCCCGTGAGTTCGCTTCATTCATCCTGGTTGGTGTGTACATCCCACCGTCAGCTGATGTGCGCGAGGCACAGCGCACACTCGCCGACCAGATCCTGTGCATGGAGCGGACCTACCCGGACTCTTTTATCATTGTGCTTGGTGACTTTAATAAAGGTAACCTCTCACACCAGCTCCCCAAATATAGACAATTAATTAAATGTCCGACCAGAGAGGAGAAGACACTGGATCACTGTTACACCACACTAAGCAGTGCTTATCACGCCGTTTCCCGTGCTGCACTGGGCCAATCGGACCATTTGATGGTCCATCTGATTCCTTCATACAGACAGAGGCTGAAGCTCTGTAAACCTGTGGTGAAGGAATCTAAACAATGGACCAGTGAAGCAGTGGAGAAACTCCAGGAGTGTTTGGACTGTACTGACTGGGATGTTTTCAGGTCTGCGAACAGTTCTCTGGATGAGTTTACAGACGCTGTGACGTCCTACATCAGCTTCTGTGAGGACAGCTGCATTCCATCAAAGACCAGGGTGAGTTATAACAATGACAAACCCTGGTTCACAGCTAAGCTCAGAGGGCTGAGGGCAGACAAAGAGGTCGCTTTCAGGAGTGGAGACAGAGTCAGGTACAGAGAGTCGAAGTACACGTTTGAAAAGGAGGTGAGAAAAGCCAAACGTTTGTACTCAGAGAAGTTACAACACCAGTTCTCTGCAAATGACTCGGCTTCTGTCTGGAGAGGGCTCAGGCAAATTACAAACTACAAGCCCAGAGCCCCTGCTGCTGCTAACGACCTCTGCCTGGCCAACAGTCTGAATAACTTCTATTGTAGATTTGACAGACAATGGGACAGACCTGACTCCAACCCTCCTCACACCTCTGACCAGCCTCACTCCAACACCTTCACCCCCCACATCAAAGCTACAGTTTCACCCCAGCTGCCTACAGAGGCTCTCTCCCCTATCTTCCCCCCCCTCCTCCCCCCCTCCTACAGAGACACCTTTCTCCATCAAAGAGAGAGATGTGAATAGACTTTTCAGGAGACAAAACCCCCGTAAGGCTTGTGGACCGGACTCTGTCTCTCCTTCTACCTTAAAGCACTGTGCTGATCAGCTGTCTCCAGTGTTCACAGACATTTTTAACACATCACTGGAGACATGCACCGTACCAGCCTGTTTTAAGGCCTCCACCATCGTTCCTGTCCCTAAAAAGCTGAGGATCACAGGACATAATGACTACAGACCCATCGCTCTGACATCTGTGGTCATGAAGTCCTTTGAACGCCTCATGCTCTCCCACATCAAGGACATCACCGACCCCCACCTGGACCCCCTGCAGTTTGCCTATAGATCCAACAGGTCTGTAGACGATGCTGTAAACCTGGCTCTCCACTTCATCCTCCAGCACCTGGACTCCCCAGGTTCCTACGCCAGGATCCTGTTTGTGGACTTCAGCTCTGCTTTTAATACAATAATCCCAGCTCTCCTTCAGGACAAGCTTTCCCAGCTGAACGTGCCAGACTCCACCTGCAGGTGGATCACAGACTTCCTGTCTGACAGGAAGCAGCACGTGAAGCTGGGAAAAACCATCTCTGCTCCCCGGACCATCAGCACTGGATCTCCTCAGGGCTGTGTTCTTTCTCCTCTGCTCTTCTCCCTGTACACCAACAGCTGCACCTCCTCTCACCAGTCGGTCAAACTCCTGAAGTTTGCAGACGACACGACCATCATCGGTCTCATCGCTGATGGAGACGAGTCTGACTACAGGTGGGAGACAGACCGGCTGGTGTCCTGGTGCAGCCAGAACAACCTGGAGCTCAATGCTTTAAAGACAGTGGAGATGATAGCAGACTTCAGGAAGAACCCAGCCCCCCTCACCCCCCTCACCCTGGGAGACTCTACAGTGAGCTCTGTGGAGTACTTCTGCTTCCTGGGGATCATCATCACTCAGGACCTCAAGTGGGAGCTGAACATCAGCTCCCTTATCAAAAAAGCTCAGCAGAGGATGTACTTTCTGCGGCAGCTGAAGAAGTTCAGTCTGCCAACAAAGATGATGGTGAACTTCTACAGCTCCATCATCCAGTCCATCCTCTGCTCCTCCATCACCATTTGGTACGCTGCAGCTACGGCCAAGGACAAGGCCAGACTGCAGCGTATCATCCACTCTGCAGAGAAGGTCATCGGCTGCAATCTGCCCTCCCTCCAGGACCTGTACGCCTCCAGGATTTTGAGGCGTGCAGGAAAGATTGTGGCCGACCCCTCCCACCCCGGTCATAAACTGTTTCAATCTCTCCCTTCTGGTAGGAGGTTTCGGTCCATCAGGACCAGAACCTCCAGACACAAAAACAGCTTCTTTCCCTCTGCCACCATCCACATGAACACACCCCAAGTCACCCACTGAACCCCCCCCCCCCCCCCCCCCCACCCGATCACCACCTCCACCAGCTTGATATCTGCTGCACTGTATATATATATTTATATTTATCCTATTTATCCTTTATTCTCTATCTATCCTTTATTTATCCCTCATCCTTTATATTTATCATTATTATTATTATTATTGTTGCTGGGTTGTTCTTTGTTGTTTTGTTTTTATTTCTTTTTGTTGTTTGTTTTGTGCACCAACCACCAAGTCAAATTCCTTGTACTGTCCTTAAAACTGTACATGGCAAATAAAACATTTCTGATTCTGATTCTGATTCTAAGAAGGGTTTACAGATGAAAAGCTCTATTATAGCTAAGTGTGTGCTAATATGCTAACTATTGTAATATACAGTTTTTAATAGCAGACATGATATTTACAGTAATAATATATTGTGTTTCTGGGTGTGTAAAGGTTACAGATGTGCTTGAGTGAATTCATATTCTTTTGATATTTATTTGAAAATATATTTTAATTAATATTTCATCCCAAGGTTCTTTTTTCAATGCAGATATGGTAAACAACACCAAAATTCAAAGATTCATAAAAATAGAACTTAATAAATCTCCCCCATGTTACCAAACTATAACACTGCATTTTTATTTTTTCTATTCATTATTAAATAATGATGACATGTATGGTGACATACGTCTGGTTTTAGACATGTCCTCTTTTGTTTTCACCTGGTGTCGAGGCTGTGTGGGGATGTTTTACAAATTTCTGGGTTTCCCAGGGACTTTGAACGCATCTCGAGGCATGCGTACCTCCGCAAAAATGTGTTCTATCTGTCACCTGCAGTCACAGATTTTTCATGCTATAGATATAGAATCAACTGCACTTTGTAAAAAAGACAAACAAACAAAATTATATAATGTGTTACTATTGTTATTTTGATTTTAAAACCAATCAGAAATAAACCTTTTTTTTTGTATTTGGTTTTTATTTTTTCCTGTTTCTGGTTTTTCTGTTTTCCTGATTTTGGTTTAAATTAATTAAAATAATTACAGTAAAAAAGTGCCATAAAGTAGATATTTTACGTAATAACATGCTCCATAGTTCATTATTAGTTATTTTTGCTGTGTCAGCATGTCTTTCATGTAATGTACAGGAAGTGACTTTAATTTAATTTGTTGAAAATTATTTCCTAGACAAACAAATGCAGTTATTCTGCATCATGCAGTGATAGACACAACAAACACATATACAGCTGTTATGTTACTGCACAATATCATATAAGTTAGCTGTTACCATAATAGCTTTATATTGTAACAGCTCTGCTGTTTGTTGGATGTATCCGTTGTAGATGTTCCTAATTCCTACAGCGTTGGCAGTCAGTGAAGACAACTTGAGGATGCGTAGTGGAGATGTGTGTTTACAGTCTATGGTGTAGAGAGTTTGTGTCAGAAGTTAACTTTGGATTCATCTTTGTAATTTACTTTTCCATGTTTTATTTGGTGTGGTCACAGCAAACAGTGACTCAGGAATTTTCATGCAGTGAAAACTCCTGAGTCATGATGGTAAACAGCTAGGCAGGCAGTATTGGTTTCACGTTTATGGTGAAGTGCTACGAAATGTCACAATGTGTGTGTGCACTCTGTGTATCTGTTGCACGGTGTATATTCTGTTTGCTTTGAAGAAGTAATCCCACTAAGTAATCCCCATTTTTAATAAAAACACTGGTAATCTGATTACATGTTTTTAAATGTACTGTAACAGATTATAGTTACATTATTTTTGTATCCAGATTACATAACGCTGTTACTAGTAATCCATTACTCCCCAAGCCTCTGTGTGTGTGTGTGAGAGAGAGAGAGAGAGAGAGAGAGAGAGAGAGAGAGAGAGAGAAAGAGAGAGAGAGAGCATTTAGGGGCCCCATCCATGAAGTCAGCAAAATGAAGGTCCGTCGTTCAATGTGATAAACACATGTATTTATTTATCTGAATAATATTCACTGTTATGCAGGATGTTTACTATTATCTGGGCCATAGTATATAGTCATCTTAAAGATGTAAATCCTTGTTTTAATCATAAAAAAAATTGGTTGAAAATGATCAAAAATAGTGGAAAAAGTTGTCAAATGGGATTTTAAAAACCAAAGTTGAAAATTAGAATGGACAAAAACGGACAGAAAAAGTGTTTTCAAAGTGTCAATATTGGAACAATTAGTTTAAACTTTCATATAATGGGCATGACAAATGGTGTATGTGGTTAAATTGGCAAAAATAATCATGAAATACGATGAAAAAGGATAAAAGTGACAATAATTGGTCAACATATGTGACATTAGATGCAAAAGTGGTGGAAAGGAGTTGTAAGTGTCTTGAAAGTGGAAAAATGTGTATTAAAATAAACTAAAAATGCATTAAAGTTCAGGATTAAAGCCACAGATGCTGCAGGGCGAGAAAACACACACACACACACACACAGTTTACACACAAACGCCCCAGGGACGCGTTCACACTGATTCTGTGTCACAAAGTCACATGTGTTGGAAAAAGTCACACAAACACCACTTCTACTACACATTATTTGTGTAAACATTTGTTCCTCTAAAGATGTTTATTATGAAGATGAAGCGATCATCTGTAGTTTAAAGATGTGTAGCTCTGTGGGCCTGTACTACAAAGCTGGATACGTATATCCTGGATTTATCTCTGTTAGCGGGTTTCACCTAACCAAACATTCTCTGTCAGAGAGCAGCTGCACTATGAACTGAGATATCAACTCACTCTCTTAACCCAGGTGATTTCAGCCTGGCTACGTGCACGCTCCTGTGACAGGGGTGAGAAAGGACCCCCACACTTTGTGTATAGCAGCACAACTGCTGTATGTTCCTGCTGAGGCTGTCAGCGTCACCACAGTGTATAATGAAAGTGTATAATGAATGAATGAATGATCTGATTGGTCCGTGGATACAGAAAGTGTCTGACACACACAGCCTCAATCAGCTGACTAGGCATTTTACAAAGATTATCATTCAAAAGTATTAATATTGTTCATTTTTAGTGAGTCACACATAAACCTTTTAGTTTCTGGGCAAAGATTTGTCCATAGAGACTAGAAACAAATGTAGAGACTTTATCTTGTGTTATTGGAGAGTTTTCTGATGTTTTAGAGACATAAAAGCATGTATCACTCACTGCTGTGAGGACAGTAAGAGGCTCAGAGCCACAGCTGATCCTCACACACAAGCAGCTGATCAGAGCAGACACACTCCACACTGCAGATGAAATGTGTCTGTTCTCTGTCTCCACCTTAGATAATGTTTCTCTTAGTTTTACAAGCTATTTATCTCATTTGTTATCACTCTCTCTCTGACTCAGGGCAGACTGTGCACGGACTGAAAGCAGATCAAGTGAAGTCCACCACACACACAGAGTCAGAGGAACCTCTGTGACTCTGTTCCTCATGAACATGTTTGTGCCTTTATTCTGTTGCTTCTCCACCTCAGTCTTCATTTTTCCTCTTGTTTTAAAGTCACGTTAGAGATTTCTGCTGGAATATAAAGCCATGAGACTTTCTCTACTCTCGGATCAAGAACACACATTGATTTTTAATGAGCAGCTCAAGCAGCCAATAGTAATGCTTAAAACAGCTTATTGGATGGTCCCATTGTTAGAAAGACCTCTGATTGGCTGACATCCATCCTGTATTGATAAACTTCATTTTCAGAGCCTGGAGAAGGAGAAGAGATTCACTGTCTACTCAGAACACTTTGGATTACAATATGCTCAAAGATGATTATTGATTTTTGACCAAATAACATAAAAAAAAAAAAAAAAACATACTGCAGCTTTAAGCTAAGCGATGACTACTGCTGAATTTTCTACTGCCAACTTTCTAGGTGTTTAGAACCGTGATCGTTTTAACTCAACCATATTTTTACACATTTTTGCAGCTTCATAGGCCAGTTAGCTCAGCTGGTCAGAGCGTGGTGCTAATAACGCCAAGGTCATGGGTTCAAACCCCATACTGACCAGATATTAATCAAGGACCATAAACCTGCTTTCATGTGTTGTAAATGTTAGTGTATGAGTCAGAAAGGACAAGGTATGAATATGTATATAATAAACACAGATAAAGAATATCTAAACTGTTAATCGTTCCCAAACCTGGAAGAAAATTCACAAATAGCCAAAAATCTAGAATGACTGTCAGTAAAGAAGCTTCTTTTTAACATCTTAATAAATCAGCAAGTAGTTATTTATTGATGAATAATCCCAGAACAATTTAGGTTAAATACTAATAATACTTACTTTGTATGTGTATGCCTTGTGTATTCAGGTGTCCAACCATCATTTTGTATCCACAGTTGTGATGGAGCTGCAGAATGTAGGTTATACTTTCATCCAAATCATTGTCTTACAATGTAGTGAATAAATCATGGACTCTGTTTATCCAAAACAATGAGAAAGGTCACAATAGACATTAAATGAAAACTGTGTGTGAAATGATCTAACCATTGTATGTAATAAAAACTCATAGACTAATAATAATGTAGCCTATTTTTAATGATCAAACATGTACATATATTAGCACACTATAGCTACAACTGTGCTTGTTTTGACAAAGTAAGTTTTACTGAACTCTAAATTAAAACTACTGCTAACCTGGACAGATGCTAGAGATAACAAGGACAAAACAATACTAGATGACTTTATACATTAGCTGATATTAAGGACAAGGGCTGATGTGCTGTTAAAACAGACCAGATTGTTTTAATGTAGCCTAATTGTTGTGTAGTCTACATGACATTAGAACCTGAACATATGCCATATAATATGACCAGTCTATAGCTTCATAATATAAGTATTGAAATGGAATAGCAATGCAACGTTAGCCTAGCCTACTATTAATACACATTAACATGAGTAATATTTACACACAAATATAGTTCTACTGTTGCTACTTTCAAACAAGCAAGAGTTACAAAACAGATGTTGACAGAAGTAGGTTAAAATGAGCTTATCTCATAATGTACCATCCTCACACTAATTGTTCTCTCACTCACACTGAACATCTCTGTGATGTCCAGAGCAGTGTTCTCTGAATGGAGGTGAGCCTCAATCATATGGGGGTAAAAAGTAGGAGGGGCATCTGAAGGTTGTTTCTTCAGTCTCTGAGAAGATGCAGAACTGGTGGGAAATTTCTTCCAGACCATCAAACACTGCTGGGTCAACTTCTAAATCCATATCAGAGTTTAGCTGAGCTAAGCTGTTAATAAAACTATCCAGATAAAAGTGAAGGTCGTCATTTGGTGAATTGTTTTCAACTTCATCAGCTAAAGCTCGTAAGTCATTCACTAAAACTCTGAAATCAGCCATCTTCACTTCTTCATCTAAGCCACGCCCATCTGCTGCAACAGGAAGTGGATCTGATTGGATCGCTCAGTTGACCAATCCTGAATGAGAATGAGGTTAGTCCCTCCTACCTCATTAGCATACGGACACAGAAATGTGGAAATAATAAATGTAGAAATAAATAAATGTAGAAATAAATAAATGTTGAAAAAATAATGTATACATAAATAAAAGTAGAAATAAATAAAAGTTAAAATAAATAAATGTAGAAATAAATAAATGTAGAAATAAATAAAAGTAGAAATAAATAAAAGTAGAAATAAATACATGAATAAATAAATAAATAAATGTATAAATCAATTTAAGACATTTATTTGTTTATGTCGGATTTATTTACCAGTTTTTATTAATTTATTTATGCATTTAATTATCTCTTTATTTATATATTCATTCTTTTATTTATTTATTCCAATATTTATTAATACATTTATTTATTTTTACGTTTGGCAGGCTTGGTCCTCCATACTCCCTGAGCACCAGTCAAACAAAGTTATGTTTATAGAAATACACAAAAAGAGGATTTAAAAGACATTCATCATTTAAAACTACAATTATAAATAAAAATAAAATATGTTTAAAGTGCTGATGAAGAAAATAAAGTAGAGGTATTCTACAAGTCAGTTTAAATCTAAACAACTTAAGGTAATATTGCATATTACGGTACATGTAACATAATGGAATGATGTCTTTCTGTCTATCAATTATCACCATGGTACATCACAGGTAAATAAGTCATGGAGCTTCCTCACCCATTCCCTCAGACAGGCCTTAAGTCCTGATGCACAGGAGAACATTCTACCACAACAACTCCCACTCTGAGCCACCATCAGACGTCCATCACACCACAGCACCATGTAGCCCACAGCTAACCTCCAGCTAACGGTAGCCACACAGAGATAACATCTCCACACTTTCACTGCTGACACCAGACGTAGAGCTCAGGACCAGCCAAACCAGCGACACATCTGGATAATCAACTGATCAATAATAAATAAAATAATGTAACTTTATTGATCACTCACTCATTCTCTGCATTTTGACCCATTATTCCAGAGGGTTAGCAGTGGGCTGCTAACTACAGACACCCAGGGAGCAGTTAGATAGTAGTTTATGAATATTCATAAAAACAGGCTAAAGACAGTTATTATCTGTGTACCCTTCATTCTGTGGTTATTACATTTTAAAACTAAATCATAATAACAAATAAACAGTGGTTATTTTGTTTTACTGATTTAAAACCAAAACAGAAATACAGAAAAACCACACAAAAGCAAGATACAGATTAAAGATAGATAGATAATGATGGGTTGTCTCATCAAAAAATATTTTTAATTTAAATACTTATGACTAAAATGTTTTACTATTGATATTCACATTATGTGAAAAGATACAAAACTTCCAGATTTAACATAACAATACTATTTTTTTTTCACTGTCTGTACATGCTGTCAAAGGTCAACACTACAGTAAGTGCAATATTTTATAGACAGCAATACATGTTTTGTTATTGTAATTAAATAAATGAATTTATTTTATTGTATAATTGTGACCATCAACCACCAACAATATATACATGTGTGTATATATATATATATATATATATATATGTGTGTATATATATATATATATATATATATATATATATATATATATATATACACATATATATACACACACTGAACAATATACATACACTGAACAACAATTTAAACACTTTTGTTTTTGCTCCTATTTTTCATGAGCTGAACTCAAAGATCTAAAACATTTTCTATAAACATTAAAGATCTGTTTCTCTCAGATATTGTTACAAATGTGTGTAAATGTGTGTTAGTGAGCAGAGATAACCCCTCCCACCTCACAGGTGTGTCATATTAACATGCTGATTAGACAGCATGATTATTGCACAGGTGTGCCTCAGGGTGGCCTCAGGGTGGCCACAATAAAAAGACAAAAAACAACAACAATTTTACACCTTGGCAGCCCACTGCTCCTCTGTGGTGGTTACATTAGGGTTTTTCAACACTGGGGTCGTGACCCCATGTGGGGTTGCCTGAAAATAAAATAGAGTTGCCTGAAATGTCTAGTGATAATAAATTAAAATATGTCTTTAAAAAAACTGATTGACATTATGTTTTTCAATTTGATTACATTGAATTTATTTTTTTATAAAAACAAAAAAAATCAAAAAATCTATACATCTATTTTAAAATTAAAATAAGTTATAAAATAAAAAAAATATATATTATTATTATTATTAATAATAATAATAATAATAATAATAATAATAATAATAATAATAATAATAACAATAACAATTTCATTCCTTGGCAGCCCACTGCTCCTCCGGAATGGGATAAATCAGGGTTTTTCAATATTGGGGTCGTCACCCTGTGTAGGGTCGCTTGGAAATAAAATGGAGTCACCTGAAATGTCTGTTGATAATAAAATAAAAATAAAAAAACGATTTAAATTACATGTCTTATATTCTAAACTGTTTAAAAAATGTTTTTAAATAAAAATGCATATTTTAAAAATAAATAAATGATATTTTTTTAATTGTAAAATGTAATTTTAAAATAATTAAATAATATATTTTTCAAAATATAATTGATTAATTTATTTTTTTATCTATTTTGCACATTTTTTTTTTTTTTTTCATTCAAATAAAAACATGATGTCAGTATTCTATACTTTCACTTTGTGCACTGATACTGGCTACTCTGTATTTGTAAAACAAACATGATCAAAACACTCATTTTAGAAAAAAAAGTCTCCATAAATGTGTGATATAAAATATGAACCAGTCACTGATCTGTCAGTTTATTGATGTGACTTTATTTTATGACTGTAATTGGTTCATCATGACCTTGTAACTTTTACAACTTAAACTACCTCTTTTTTTTCACTTTAGAATGACATTGCAGAATTTGATCCATAGAGATGCTCTGGCCCCTTCAACGGCCTGCAGCCTATGAAGGTGAAGGTTCTAAAGGTAAAGGAGGAGGTCAGGGTGATGTCATGGATAAAGGATAGTGGCTTCCT
>NW_021145026.1:1313653-1423753 GCF_900634775.1 Gouania willdenowi | reverse complement strand
TGCTAATGTTTAGTCTACTAAAACTAGACTAAGACTAAAAGATTTCAGAAGACTAAAACTAGACTAAGACTAAATGGTGTGTTATTCAAAAGACTAAGACTAAGACTAAATCAGAATTTTCTGCCAAAATTAACACTGATTTAAAAAAAAATATTCATTTGGAAAACGGATGAAAAAAAATAATAATAATTCGGAAAACGGATTTAAAAAAAAAAATATTAATTCGGAAAACGGATTTTTTTAAAAAATTATTCGGAAAACAGGTTTTAAGAAAAATAATAATTCGGAAAACGGATTTTTAAAAAAAATTAATTCGGAAACGGATTAAAAAAAAAAAAATTTCGGAAACGGATTTAAAAAAAAAAAATTAATTCGGAAATGGACTTTAAAAAAAATATTCATTTGGAAAACGGATTAAAAAAAAATATTCATTTGGAAAACGGATTAAAAAAAATAAATTCGGAAAACGGATTTAAAAAAAATTAATTCGGAAAACGGATTTAAAAAAAATAAATAATTTGGAAAACGGATTTTAATTCGGAAAACGAATTTAAATAAAAAAATTAGTTCGCAACACAAATTTTAAAAAAATTATTAATTCGGAAAATGGATTTTAAAAAAAAATTAATTCGGAAAACTAATTTTGAAAAAAATATTAATTCGGAAAACGGATTTAAAAAAAATATTAATTCGGAAAATGGATTTTTAAAAAAATGAATTCGGAAAACAAATTTTTAAAAAAGATTATTTCGAAAAACGGATTTAAAAAAAATATTAATTCGGAAAAAGGATTTTAAAAAAATTATTAATTCGGAAAATGGATTTAAAAAAAAATGAATTCGGAAAAGTAATTTTGAAAAAAATATTAATTCGGAAAATGGATTTAAAAAAAAAATGAATTCGGAAAACTAATTTTGAAAAAAATATTAATTCGGAAAACGGATTTAAAAAAAAATGAATTCGGAAAATGGATTTTAAAAAAAAAATTAATTCGGAAAACGAATTTTGAAAAAAATATTAATTCGGAAAAAGGATTTTAAAAAAATTAATCCGGAAAACGGATTTTGAAAAAAATATTCGAAAACGAATTAAAAAAAAAACATATTAATTTGAAAAACGGGTTTAAAAAAATATTACTTCGGAAAATGGATATAAAAAAAAAATGGATTCGGAAAACGGATTTAAAAAAAAAAAAAAATTTGTTAAACGGATTTAAAAGAAAACTTAATTCGGAAAACGGATTTTAAAAAAAAGAAAATTCGGAAAACAGATTTAAAAAGAAAATTCGGAAAACGGATTTAAAAAGAAAATTTGGAAAACGGATTTAAAAGAAAACTTGATTCGGAAAACGGATTTTTTTTTTTTTTCTGACTACAATGCTCCATTGTATGGATCAGAGGTTCTCAACTGGTCTCACCCTGGGACCCACATATTACCACAGTCATTAAATCGTGACCCATTTTTTTTTTTTTTAGAATTCAACCAAACAAATGTAGTTTTTCAAAAACACATATATATATATATATATTTTAAAAATATATAAATCTATATCATGTGCAACATGCATTTCGCAGAATGCCTGTCAAAAATGTTTTCTTTCAAATTAAGAGACAAGTCCAAATGAGAGACATTAGGTATTTATTTCTTTTTGACTAGCTGTCTGTGACCCAACCAGTACAGGTTCAAGACCCACTTTGAGCTCCGACCCACCAGTTGAGAATAGCGGACGTAGATTACCCAGTGTTTACCAGTTATATAAATAAATAGATTTTTCAAGCCTTTTTCTTTATCTACAAACCTTTTCAAAATAAAATAGTACTATGCTGACTTTGTGATAAATAGTAAATAACACCGTTTAAATAAATCCAGTGATGTTTGGTTGAACCTGAGGAATTATTTACATTTTATTGACAGATATTTTAACTTATTTTGAAAAACAACAGGTTTTGCCGCTGGGTGGCGCTGCTTTATATACTTGGGTTGGACGGACACGCCTCCGTTTCTTCTTCTCCGCTTTTCTCCAAGTTTGGAGCAAACATTCCATCCCACAGGTGGTCGTGATGACGTAGACAGCCTTCATCATCATCATCATCATCATCATCACTGTCTGTCTCACTCAGCTTCACTTCCCTCCATAATATTTCTTCTTCTTCTTCTAGTTTAACGGTAGTCATCATCCAGCTCTGTCCGTCCTCCATTTCACTGCTTTGTTCCTGACTCTAGCTGGTTGCCAGATACAACTGACGATTCCCCGCATGAAATATGTTGAATATCCACAGAAATGCCCCAAAAACCATCCGTTCATCATCCAAATAAAACATAAATATCACATTTAACCAACGTTAAACTGTTTAATCACTAAGTTAGTTATTTTATAATCTCACAATCAGCGGGAAAATACTCAACCTGGCAACCACTCAACTTTTGTACTGACGTCACAACCAACTTTTTTATAAACTTTATGACAAACCAGTCAGAATAAATGTGTTTAATGGTGATTTAAGAGTGAATAAAGTAGTTACAGCCTGAAGGATTTGGTCTGTGGATGATTTAATGGATTTTAGAGGAAATTTGTTGAGTATAAATTAATTTATGATTAAATTATGATGGTTTGTTCTCTGAAACTATAGAAAAAGATCTAATGAATACATATTTAATGAGCAGTGAGAGTAAAGTCACTATAGATCACATTAAATCCACAGTTGCTTTTACTTTATTTGAAAAAAAAAAAATGTTTTTTAAAAAAGAGAAAAATGATTTAAGCAGACATTGAACCATAATGTTTTTCTTCTTCCTTTGAAAATAAATTATATTTTAAAAGTTATTAGCTCCGATTTTTGTGGAAAATATTCGGAAAACAGTTTAAAAAATATAATTCGAAAAAACGGATTTAAATTTTTTTAAAAATCGGAAAAAGAATTAAATAATAATAATCATTTGGAAAACGGATTTAAAAAAAAATTATTTGAAAAACAGATTTATTTTTTTTTACTGACTACAATGCTCCTTCGTAATCTATCAAAAACACTCACTACCAACAGTATTCAGGTCAAATATCTGATAAAACGCTTCACGAGTTCACTTTGACTTTATTTAAAGGGGACATAACATGGTTTTAAATCCTTCCTTTTTACATATAAATCATACAGTTGTGGTCTATATAAAGCAGAACTGCACTGCTTGGGTCTGAATTCCTCATTATTATAGCTCCACCCCTTTTCTGATGTGCTTCTAAGAGCAACTCGTTTTGGTGCTGTCTCTTTAAATGCAAATGAGACACTTCATACCCCGCCCCCTCTCCAGGTTCAACTCCACCCTGCTCGGCCATTTTTGTAGTTTGATAGAAGAGATATAGCTATGTAGCGGTGCAGAAAATGTTTATTCACACGTTATTTACAAAATGTCAACAACGTTAGACTTGTCCATCCAGCCTTACATGTTCCAGCCAGAGTCTGACCCAGTGGAGCGAGATGAAAATGAAGATGATGAACCTGCAGAACCCTAACAAGTGAGCTAACACAAGCACCGAGCTAACGCTAGCGCCAAGCTAACGTCACGAAATGCATTTTAATACAGTCTTTTCAAAGACAAAAAGGCAAAATGAAATGACTAATGAAAACTTTAGACTTAAATTAAATCACGTAGGCCATATCATCAAGGATCTAAAACGAGCACACAGCGCTAACATATGAAGACGGTGCAACTGCTAATGCTAACAAAACAATGACAGGGACGTCTTATCATCACACTTTTTAGCGTTATTTACAGCTTACCGAAGTGCTCTGTTCATCGTCTCCAAAGATAGAAGGAATTGAACCCTCAATCAGACAAAGTCTTTCTGTAAATCCTTCTTTATACTGGTGGAGGTTGATGAAGCAGTCATCCTTGAAGTGCTTCACACACACAAAAATGACCTTACCCACAGATGTGGGTACATTTCTATAAAAAATAAAACTCAACCAGGCACTTTGAAAAGGTTCTGATGCTGGGAGACGGTGTAATGAAGCGTGTGGGTTACTACATCCAACAACCCAACATTTTGACTTATCCTCTCGTAACTTCTGCATCCTTGAGCTTGGACTACAAAATAAAAGCCAGAAATAAAAATGGCGGATTGCTCGAAGTGTTGGGCCTGGAGTCGATGTCCTAATTTGGCAGTTCCGCTGACGTTATTATTCAAAAAACATAATAGAGAATCGAAAAATCGAAACAGATTGAAAAATATGACCAAAACAGAATATAAAGATATCAACGGAGCACCTGAAGAGATTAATTTGATTTTTTCTGTACTTCTAAACAATCTAAATATACATCAAAATGCATTTAAGGGCTAAAAAAGTGGATTTAGCATGATATGTCCCCTTTAATACAAAAATACAAAGACGTTTTACTTTAGGAACGACACGTCTGGGATCTTTCCCACCGTCTGAAACAGAAACAGTTGCTACTTTAGACATCAGCACATTTAAACCATGACGTAGATTGTTTAGAGTCGTGTCACCTTTAACTGAGTGAAGATATGTGCTGCTTTGTTCAAGTCCCACTTGTTGTCCTGCAAACACCTGCAACACACAGACAGTGTTTACCAGTGAGCTGTGACATTCATCCTAGTCTGGTAGACGTCATTAGGAGAGGACACCTACTTCAGGGACCATTCCAGGTTCATGTCTGACTTCAGGGAGAAGGTGCTGAGCATCTCCTGCTGTGGGGCAGTGAGGGTGGGCACTGGGCTGGAGGAAGGGGGCGGGGCACAAAAGCTCTGCTGATCTGCTCCGTTGTAGCCATTCTGATGAAGAGCTGGTCGTTGATGATGCACAAACTGTTCAAGTATGAACGAGGACCACAGGGTTCAAAGGTTAGAGACTTTCTATGGTGTTAATATTACAGTAATGTAGGTCACACCAAGGCTGTGTCCCTATAGTCCCTCCTATCTCCTTTCCTATCCACTGTCCTTTAACACCTGGAAGTGTTTAAGTGGTGGTTGTGATAAAAGAGCATTTTCTGAGGAAAGGAGGCGTGGCCGTAGGATTATTACATCACCTAGTGGAAGTGTGTCTGATCGTCAAAACAAACGTGATCACCTTTTCCTAACTGCTCTCCTAACACCTTTCCTTAACTCTATGACATCTTCCACAGGGTTAAGGAAAAGTGGATAGGAAAGGAGATAGGAGGGACTATTCAAACACAGCCTAAGCCTTAGTTCATCTTTAGTTTGACTGTGAGCAGGGTTGGGGTCAATTACATTATTCAGTTACAATTACATCTTCAATTACGATGACAGTAACATTTTATCCAATTACCATTATTTTTTTATCCTCTGAAAGTCAGTTACAATTACATTCTCAATTACTAAAGTCCAATTACAATTAATCACAATTACTGATCCTGAAATAAATAACCTAATAAAAGTTAACACTAATACACTAAATATCTATCATCTCATTTATTTCCTATATATTACAAAGAAGCTTCCTAATCAATGAAAATATAGGTTTTAATATTTTTAAAATGATAAAATGTGTGAAAGTTTGATATGAAACAAATTGTTAACTACATATGTATAGAGCTGTACATATAGAACTGTAACATGGTTTACCAGTTTAGCCTTAAATTATAATTGACAATTTTTATAAAATTTTCATGGCAATTACAATTAATTAGTCAATTATCTGAACTCAATTACAATCTAATTACGATTATGACAGCAACAGAGTTAAAAAAAAATGACAATTATAATTATGCTATAATTGTAATTAATGATCAATTAAGCAATTATAATTATATTGTTGCTACAATACAAACAGATGTTGGTTTGATATATTTGTTAAAGTTGTTCGTTATTATTATCATTATTATTATTATTGATATGAGAAATAAATATGGTAATAACAGGAATATTTTGAGATTATATTATTTAATATTTACTACCACACAAAAGTAATAAAAAGTGGTATCGTTGAGTACCGATACTGATTTACGAGTAATGAGTATCGGTTTAAATGTGAAAGGTGCCCATCCCCAGTAATCTCTACAAGGGGAGTGGTGGCCTAGTGGTTAAGGACGCTGGGCTTGTAATCGGAGTGGTTGGCGGTTCAAGCCTCAGCTGGGCCATCACTGTGGGTTGTTGAGCAAGTCCCTTAACCCCGAACTGCTCCCCAGGCGCCGCAAAAATGGCTGCCCACTGGATGGGTTAAATGCAGAGGACAAATTCCATGTATGTAACAACATTACATGACCAATTAAAACCCTGATTTAATAATTTAATAACAATGGTTGTTGTGTAAAAACATTATTGTTTATCATTTTATTTTATGGACAAATAAATATACATTAGGTAAATATAGGAATACACAGAAAACACATGTGGTGAAACAGTATTTACTGTTTGTTCATTCCAGTCATACTAGTGGAGGCAAGCATTATCTGAAGCTACAGCTGATAATGAGCACTTTGGTTTTACGTGTGTAACCTACCCAGAATCCACTGCTGGAACTGTGATGAAAACCTTGTAGATTCTTTAGATTTATCATCTACAACAACTGAAAAAGCCAGGAAAGCGTTAGTGAGAATAGATGAGTTGCAGTGGATCTTCTTAAAACCATGACGACTAAGATACTGACCTTCTTTGAAGACTCCGCCCACTGTGAATGACAGCAGCGTATTCTGTGAAAACAAAGCAGTTTGGCTGAGAGTGAACAACATAAATGATGTAACTCAGTGTGTGGCAGATCAGACGTGAACTCACTGTGTAGGCGTTTACGTCCACGGTGAAAGAGATGATGTCATGCTGGGTTTATGGCAGCTCGTTGAGGAACGTCACCACATTCAGTCGTGTGTGCTTCAGCAGATGGAAACGCATCACTAGGGCAGTTAAAAAACAAGACAAACATCAGGTGGGCTCCATCATTACTAGGGTTGGGTATCGGTTACTACTCACTACTTTTTCAACACTTCTGGTGCTTAATCATTATTTTAAACTAACTTCAAAATCTCAAAATGACCTTTTATTTCCAGAGCCAAATTTAACACATTTAACTAAACAAATAAACTTATTAGATAAACTTCACATCAGCGTTTCCCACACATTCATTTATTTATGGAGGATAATGTCACGCACCTTCTTTCAGGCCATGTTTTGTGTATGTGCTACGGTTAGAAATGAGGTCATTGATCAATGATCTGAGCAGCGACAACAACGTCATGTGTATCAAGTAATGTGTGACACCGACATCTTTGTTCTTATTGGGCCCGGTTACTAGCGTTTCCATGGGAACTGGTCCCATACTTGTTCCAGGTTTCGGTACCCAACCCTAATCATTACAAGTCATACGTTGACTTCAGGAGAACTTACTGGAGTCTTTGGTCCTCTTCAGGTTTCTACTGTCTTTGAAATATTCTCTCAGAACGCTCCTGAAAAACAAAGACATCAGCAGCACTCAATTAATATGTGTGTGTGTGTGTGTGTGTGTGTGTGTGTGTGTACATGCTTGTTTTGTTTACTCAGCATGTTAAAAGGGACAGTCCTAGAGCGGTTTCTCTGTCATACCAGAGACTTCAGTCCGTTTCAGGGTGATGGTGTGTGCGCCCCACCTCCGCTGTGCACCTGTGAATACAGACTATAAGCAACAGCATGTTTTACGATGCAACAGTCAGGATATATGTGTTAGCTCCTAATGCTAATGGAGGTGTGGTCTGCCTCTGCAGCTTCATCGTTAACTCTCTCGTAGTCGACACAGCTGCTGTTCAGGGACTAAATTAAATGGTTGAGCTCACATTTACACCAGTGCTCGGTCGGTATCGCATTTTTAAAAGTGGAGTCATGACGCTCTTGTGCGTACAACGTTATGTTCAGGTCCTGCATGAAAATAACCAACTCTTCCACTCCCACAGTCACAAGGCTGCGTTTAGGTCACAAAACACGGAACCGTTTGATTTTACGTGAATCTGTATCAGGTCGTACCAAAGGAATTTGGACGTTACCTAAAAAACAAAAACAACCTGAATTCATATGATCGGATCAATAATCCTTTTTTTTTTAAACTCACTGATCGGCCCAAAAATCCTGATCACATAAAGCCTAATGACGTGTGAAGTGATAAAACCATCAACCCCCTTCATTCATGTGTTAGTGCACTGTTAGACCCTGTGATTTAACACAACCACACACAAAGCACTTTTCTCCATTTGGACATTGTTGGGTCTTCCTTGGTTTACAAGTTCTCCATCAACTGGGAAAATTCAGTCATTCATTAGGAACAAAAACACACAACAGCAGGTTTGACGCACGTTGGTTGCATGTTGTGGGAAACTCAGATATAAGACGCTGGATTGGCAGAAACTGCCTTCGATAACAAATCATCAAAACATCCAATTTGGATCAAATCTTTTTCAATCTGCGTCTGTTTTAATGAACTATGGAAACATTAGCTTCTTGGATGCAGAGCGCTCAGTCAACTATTTTTAGGAATCATAAGAAAACAAGTTCCCAGAACTACATCTGGTAAACAGACTACATTCATATATTCAGGATTTTAACAGTAAAATGACAATGACATCTTTCGTTGTTACAGTAAATCTACTGAGCTCACGTGTAAACATCTCTAACAACCCAGAATAGAAAACTGACCTGACGTATGAAGATCTGTCTTTGAAAAGGTCACAGAGAGGGTTTCTGACCAGCCACAGCTCCACCACTTTCAGCCCCTTCAACTTGTCCAGCTCATGTTCACTTTTCAGCTGAGGAACAAACAGGAAGCCGGTAGGCGTCAACACATGAACCTTCAACACTACTACACAAACATGACAATGAAAGCCTTGGAGCTGCCAGTCTCACGTCGTTGTGTGAAAGGTTCAGGGCCTTCAGATGAGGCACTTTGGTCACAAGCTCGCTGAGTTCATCCAGTCTCTGGATGCAGTTGTGACTGAGGTTCAAACTTGTCAACTGCAAAGAAAACATTGCTTTCATTAGGTCTGGACTTCACTTTGATGATCTAACTTTTAAAGTATCCACAGTATATGAAGATACACAGATTGTTGCTGATTGTCGTACGACCGTTACCTGAGGAATGTTTTCTTCAATGATCTTAATAATAATAATAATAATACATTATGAAACCAACTGTAATCAATGAATAATAATTCTAACCACAATAATGTAAACTGTATATAAAAGTATCACCTGGTGCTTCCAGCCTGTTAACCCAGTAACACAAACCATTTAGATTGTGTTTTAAAAAGCAGTGATTGATAAATACTTCCACTATATAAAACAACACATTCACAATCCAAGGTGTTTCCTTTGAGATGTCAAAGGAAGTGGTCAACATTGTGAATAATCTAAGGCCAAAAGATGTGGTGTGGTTACCTGTGTCTGTGTGAATACTGTTCAGATCCAAAGCTTGTTGTGATCCATCAAAGCGTTTAGACATGCATTGCTAGAAAAGAGAAAAAAAACATCTTTAAAACAGTTTAAAAACATTCTTTTAAATCAGGGATGATCATAGTTAACTATTTAACCATTAACAGACAACAACTTTGACCAATTAATGCTAACATATTACTTTCTGCAAGTCCTAAAAAATAAGATGTACTATTGTATGTATTATTTTACATGGATATTAACATCCTCTCAACTTTTAACGTTTTTTTTTTTTTTTTTTTAAACATTGTGGGCTTCACTACCCCCAGACTTAGCACGTTTTCTGGGGCAAACCCTGGGTCAGGACCCAAAAGTGGGTCATGGACAGCTGATCAAAATAAATAATTAAATAAATAAATAAGTTAATGTCTCTCATGTTGGACTTGTCTTTTATTTTGAAAGAAACTTTTCTTTCGATAGGCATGCTGTGAAAACATATAGATTTATATTTTTAAAAATATTATGTGTGTGTGTTGTCGACAGATACTTTTAAAAGACTAAATTTGGTTGAATTCTAAAAAAAAGTGGGTTGTGATTTAATAACTGTGGCAAAATGTGGGTCACAGGGTGAGACCAGTTGAGAACCTGGTTTACAGGATAATAGATGAAATTACTATTAATTACAGTATTGGTTATTTACAAACTTTAAATAAAACAATAATAAAATAAAAAATAATAAACTGTAACTTTGTTAATATTTCTTCTGTAGTACTTAGAGGTATTTATTTTCATGGTACTACAGTTATTATTTTAAGTTATTACTAATTAATGACATTAATACTGGATATTAATGAAGACATAAATCAGATAAAGTATCTTCTTAACTATATTTGCTGTAGTAAATAGAGAGCCCTAATAAAGACTGTCCACAGGGTTATTGGTGTTATTGTTGACGCTTCCTTTGGGGGTGTGACTTTGTAGACGGTCCCTGCCCACTCCTTAGCTCATTAACATAAAGTGTGTTTTTCTGTAGTTTGTTCTCTGTGTTCCACTGAGTACACACAGGTTGTTCCACCTTTACATCGTCACATATTGATAGAGAAATGTGAGTGTGAATGAAGTGGGTCACCAGTTAAACTAGTCTCCAGTGTGTGTGTAACAGCGGATGAATGTGGTGAGTGAGTGAGTGAATGAATGGAAACACACGGAGTGTTCTAACCTCTTCCTTCACAGAGCACACATCTGAAAACTCCTCCGTTTCTTCTTCTCCGCTTTTCTCCATCTTTGGAGCAAACATTCCGTCCCACACATGGTCGGGATGACGAAGCTCCTCCAGCACAGCTTTCCTCCTGCAGCCTTCATCATCATCATCATCACTGTCCGTCTTACTCATACTCAGCTTCACTTCCCTCCATAATATTTGTTCCTTTTCTTCTTCTTCTTCTAGTTTAACGGTAGTCATCATCCAGCTCTGTCCGTCCTCCATTTCACTGCTTTGTTCCTGACTCTAGCTGGTTGCCAGATACAACCGACGATTCCCCGCAAAAAATATGTTGAATATCCACAGAAATGCCCCAAAAACCATTCGTTCATCATCCAAATAAAACATAAATATCACCTTTAACCAACGTTATTCACTGTTTGATCACTAAGTTAGTTATTTTATAATCTCAGAATCAGCGGGAAAATACTCAACCTGGCAACCACTCAAACTTTTGTGCTGACGTCACAACCCACTTTTTATAAACTTTATGACAAACCAGTCAGAATAAATGTGTTTAATGGTGATTTAAGAGTGAATAAAGTAGTTACAGCCTGAAGGATTTGGTCTGTGGATGATTTAATGGATTTCAGTGGAAATTTGTTGAGTATAAATTAATTTATGAATAAATTATTATTAGTTTGTTCTCTGAAACAATATTGTAGATACATATTGTACAAGCAGTGAAAATAGTCACTGTAGATCACATTAAATCGACAGTTGCTTTTACCTTGTTTAAAAAAATGTTTCATTTATTTATTTTTTAAGGAAAATAAATTATTTAAACAAGCATTGAACCATAATCCTTTTCTTCTTCCTTTGAAAATAAATTATATTTGAAGTTATTCCCTCTGATTTCAGTAAAAATATTCTGAAGAGATATTTGTGTTTGCTGAATGCTCAAGAAAGTATTTTTAAATAATATCTACACATGTAAGGATTTCGTACATTAAATGTTTAACATTAAGTAACTGTTGGTTTTGTGATATTTATATTTATAGTAAGACAATTGAGTTTTTTTTTTGTACATATAAATACACAAATATGTTATGGATTTAATTACAGGATTATATTATGGGTCTGGATTCTGGTTTTCAAAATAAGTTTGAAATATAAGGAAAAAAGTTAAGTTTTTTTTTTTAGTAAAACACAAATGTAGATATTTAAAAATGAAGCTGTTTTTACATTTTCTAAATAAGTTGAAAATATTTATGAACTATGTAAAATATGTCTGTTCTAAACCTTTTGTTAAATTAATTATTTTAGTTTTAAGTTTAGTTTTTTCTGTTTATTTCATGATTGTCAATGTTGTGTATTGTCTTTTGATCAGTCTGTACAGTCTACATTCATATACAAACATCACACCAATCCACTTATCCAAGCAGCAATAATAATAATAATAATAATAATAATAATAATAATAATTACAGGGTACATTACAACTTTGAACAATCTAATAGCTCTTCTATTTTGTAATGTTTTCAATGACTTCAACACATTTTTAAGATCAATTTTAAAAGCTTTAACATTTGGGATAATTTTAAATATCTACATTTATGTATCAAATGTTTTCCAAATATCATCAAATTGCTACATATAAATTCCACATCCTTGTCCTTCAAAATAAAAGCAAATGTAACCAAATGCTAATCAAAGCCAGGTATCACAGTGTGTGTGAGCAGCCAATCATCAACTCTTTCCTAAAACCTCTTCACCACAGAACAGGAAAAAAAGACGTGTTGTTGACTTTCATTATTAGTTTGACTAAACATGGAGCTGTAATCATCTATATTAAACCTAATCATTAAAAATATATTTACATGGATAAACATCATTCATTGTTTTAAAATTAATCTATTTCATTTTAGGAAATAAAGGAAATGATAAATATTTGTCCTAACTTTGATAGAATCTGTTTTCTAAAAGTTTGAAGATAATATTTGTATCTTTACTTGAAGATGAAAACATTGTTTAATAAATAACAGTGTCTAAAAAACAATAACTACCAATGAACAGTTTATTGATCTTTGTGGATACTGATGAATACTGTAATATTCCTTTAATGAAATGAATCAAGGCAATAGGAATAGCCCTGACTACTAATGAATGTTGTTTCTGAGAACATTTATCTTTAAAATCACAATGATTGTAAATATTACCATTGTCATCCATTAAATGTATTATTGTCCCTTTTCAATCCAATCTTTAAAGAATAAAGTTTTCCTCTTGTATAAAATACAGCTGTTATTCCAGATTGTAGCTTTATGTGGACTGAAGTGGTGCTTCTAAAGCATTTTATAATATAATAACACCTGCATATGATCATGTGATCACTTAAAGGATGAAAATCACAAGATGTTTTAATGTTTATACATGATGATCTTTTTAATGACGTCCTTTCTGTTGCAGACAAGGAGAGCTGAGGTAAAGGTAGCACTGCCTTGGGCCACAGTGTTTTAAGTGGGAGCCTCTGTCATCATCAACATCTGTGATAAACACCTACAACATGAGACATGTCCCCAGATAAATGATAGACAATTGGTTGAAATGAAATATTGACAAATAATATTTGTCAAAATTCTTGTTAGTTTTCATTTCTAATTTGTGGTTGATTAAAACTAGCATTAGGAGGCCACAGTGCAGGGAGAGCCACTGTCATGGAGGTGATGACATCATTCTGAAGGTAGAAATTAACGTTAAAACAGGACAAAGCCAAGTTTTTTTCACCAGAACGCATCATGTCACTAAAATCTTATCATTTTCTGAAACTTGGCAGCCTGTGAATACTGGTGGATTTATTTAATAAATATCATTCTGGATGATCAAACCTCCATGGAGGTTCAGAGAGGGATTTGAAACTGAAGGAGCCACTGGGAGAATGTAGAAAGTTCTTCTGATCTAGACCTCATCATTTCCTCGTCTCCACAGACAACAGACAGAATAAAGCTCAGTCAGCATTAGACGATGTGATGTAAACTTTCACTGTCATTTATTGAAGTGTATATAATGATTATTTAATATTCTGTAAACCTTGAGTTTTTTTTTCTTTCTTTTCATTTCTAGATGTTTCTCATTGTTTCAATGAATGACAGATTTTAAGAAGGTAGACATGAGATTTTTCAAGGACAGATTGTAATAAGACATGATAAAGGGGAGTGACTTCAGTCTTCAAGTATTTGTTATAAAGAGATACATTTAGTTTTAAACCTTATGGACAATAACAACTTATTTATTTACTATATTATATTTTGCCGTTACAAAGTAGATTCACGAAAACATTGAGTACTTTGTGTATGTTGAGGTCAGTCCAAATGTCCTCTTTTTTAAAAGTCAAAATATGCTAACTGCTCCAGTTCTCTCTCAGGATGGACTTTCAGGACTTCTGTTACTTCTTCACAGACGTGGTGGTTTGTCGCCTGGTGGAAAAACTCAGCTGTGGCTGCGCCGTCACTGGAAAGAAACCCAGTGCTTTGGAGAGTGGACTCCAGCTCCCAGAGACCCTGGAGCAGCTCCAGGGGCCACCCGTCACATGACCTGTGCACTCAGTGTGGATAATAAAAACAAACCAACACCTGTGGGAACACAGCAGCGAGGGAACAGGAAGGAAGCTCGCCTCAGAGAGAGTCAACTGGGAGGAGCTAAACTGGTTAAAACTTACAAATTAGAGCAGCCAAAACAGACAGAAAAAGTGGTAAAAAGGTTTCAAAGTGTTAATATTGGAACAATTGGTTTAAACTGGCAAATGATGGGCATGACAAATCATGAATGTGGTTAAATTGAAGAAAAAAAATAAGCATAAAAAAATATAAGCAAAAATGGGCTCAAATTGTTCAGAAAATATTCTGTCGACCACTTCCCAGTGTCTCGGTTGAGAACCCCTGGTATCTCAAGGGTCTTTCTGGTTTTTTTTTTTAAGTTGGTACATTTAGCATCTCCTGTGGTTCTAATCAGGAACTGCTGCACTAAGGAGACTTGGTAAGTTTAACTCTCAAATACGGTACTTTCCAATCCTGGTGCTTTTTTGATTCCACTCTGCATTGTCTGCTCTTTCTTTATATTTGTCACCTTGCTCTGACATCTTCAGGATGTGCTTCTCACACAGGAAGTTCTCCAGCCTCTGGTCCTGGTGATGGAAGTACCAGTCCTCCACTACGTCCTCGTACTGCTCCAGCATGGTCTCACACTGAACACACACCCACAACTGCATTAGTAAACACATGTTATTTAAGACACAAAACTATTACCTATTATGAATGACTCTTGTGTTGATTTAACTTTTAACAAAAACAAATAAATGTCGTCTAAAAGTTTTAAATGATCAGGTCCACCTGTTTCTTCATGTCGGTGACCTCTGCAGACGGTTGGTCCCACAGCTCGTACGGCATTCCCAGGTCCACTTTCACTTATTACCCACCAGGTTTTTTAGTGTGGTCATGGTCTGACTGGTTCCCTGTAGTCACACCAACAAAACACTGACTTCCTGCTTGGGTCACGTGATCAGCTTTAAAGGGATCGTCCACTTTTTTTTTTTTACAAGTTAGGTCTAAAATGATTGAAATGTACTATTAGAAGATCTATACCAAACAAAACTTATTATTATGCACCAAATTTATTTTATTAACTTTTAAAAATGGGACTATTTTACCGTTTAAGAACCTGTGTTCCACCATCTTGAAATCAGGTGATTGATGATGTCACACGGCCCCACTGCCTGTAAACATCCTATTGGAGTGAAGCATTCAGCCTGCTTTTTAGATCATTGAGCAGCTTTTTCAAAAAATGCCAACTCGTGCTGCTTTTAGTTTCTCTAAATCAGGGGTCACCAACATGGGGAGCCCACATGGACCATAAGAAAATAAAAAACCCATAATTAAACAAAAATGGATGAAAAAAAAAGAAAGATACAATTAAAAGGAAGATATAAGTTGTACTGTGAGGAAACAAAATAAATACCAATAAAAAAGAAAACTATAATTAAACAAAAATCTATGTTTAAAATAATGAGTAAAATACAATTAAAAGGTAGATATAAGTTGTAGTGACATGGATTATTCTGACTGCTCCTTTTTAATTATTCATGTCATATAAAGATGTATGAGAACAGCATTAATGTCACTATATTTACCCTCAGGGATCAATGATTTACTGAATCTGATCAGGTTTATTGATTAAGTTTTGATCAAATTAATTTAAATTAACCTAATTTAAATGATCCTGATGACATCATTCCAGACCGTAATGATTAAACAAAAATAAATGTGCAAACATCACGTGTAAGAAGTGTTTTTTCACCACTAGAGGCTAGAATATTTTACAGTATCAGAAGTTATCAATAATCTGTGATGTTTCAGACTCTACAATCGCTGGTATTGATGGTCTACAACAGAACAACTTTATCCAGATGTTCTGTAGCTCTGATGAGATGTTTAAACACTCTGAGCAGGTGAAGCTGATTAAAGCTGAGTCATGTTTTCACAGAGCACAGCAGCGTTACAAACAAACGGAGCTTTATAGACACATTAAAGTTAAACAGGCACTGGTGTCTCTGATTTAGGAGTCAGTGATGATTTGTGTAGTTTTTTACCAGGTTAGACGGTGTTTGAAACAGACAAGGATGAGAGTGAGAAGAACATTTCCACATAAATAAACATCCTTTCCCTCACGGCAGGGCCAGATTAACACCGCTGTACCCTGGGCAACAATATTCAAGGGCCCCATCATCACGACCCCAGGATTACTATAATATGGCAAAAGAATAAATACATTCCAGTAATATACATACATTTACTCACTACACCAATGTCTAACTGTCATCATGTGCATTATGACGTACAGATGTGCAAATGCTCATAGAAATACAAATGTACCACTATGTCATCTTATCAAAGCCCCTCACTCACATATGATGCTATGAAAATAAAACACATCAGCATCAGTTTAATCTAGCAAAACATAAACATCTGGAAACCTGACAATTTCTCTCAAAGAAATGCTGATCTGGCAAAATACACTGGAGTGAAAAAATGACCTATATTCAGTTTATGCTTCTTTATATGTTCTGTGTTTCTGATCTCCTTCTCCTTTTTAGTTTCTGTTTAGTGCTCCCACTGAGCTGCCTCTACATGTTTGTATTTTTTAGTTGTGTAGATCAGTGGTTCCCAGACTTTTAGTGCCCATGGTACACCAACGAACAAGTATAAATCTGTAGCCACACCTATTGTGTAAAATAGCCTTTATAACACGTGTTATCACTCATATCATGTACAATATCTGTAAATATGCATAATTATTTATGAAAGCCAAATAAAAAAAACAATAATTAAACAAATATGGTTTGGTTAGGCATAGATCTTCTAATAATTACATTTCAAAGGTTTTAGGCCAAACTTGTAAAACCAGTGGAGGATCGTTTAAAGATAACAATGAGGCGGTGGACTGACCTTGGCGTAGCGTAGACTTCCAGGCCTCTATGCGTGAACGCTGTACTGCAGGATGCGTTCACAGATGTTGTCCACGGCCTCAGTCAAACGGATCTCCCTAAACATCAACACACAGATCATCAACTACCCACGATGCAATGCTTTAAAATCCTAAGCATTCTAAAGCTATTTAAGGATAATTATGGTTGATGAGTGTGTTGTTCTTACAACGTGTACTATTTAATATTGCGTCTATTCTTGCCCGTGTCCAGCACCTCCCCCAACTCCAGCACCTCCTTGGACCGACCTGTCCTCTCCAGCGCCTCCTGTATCTCCACCGTCAAGAACTTACACACTAGAGGATGAAGAAGATCCATTAACAGCTGCTCTTTTTTCTTTGAACTTTATTAATAAATAGCTTTATCATTACTGTTCTAAAATAACATTTGTGATTGCAAACTTTATTTTTATGAGATTTGAAGAAAAGCCAAAATGTTTCTTTTTTAAAAGGTTACACTTTATTTCTATTTTTAATTACCACAATAAGGGCATTCTGCAACTGCACCAAACTTTCCATATTTTAACCTATTCTCATCACTATTTCTTGCCATATTTTTTGCTCCTTTTAGTGCATTTTTTGCTACATTTCTGTCACTTCTCCAACAAATTTTTATTACCTTTTCTGCACATTTTTTCCACGCTGAAGACATTTTCAGCACTCATAAACCCTTTCCACCACTTTTTCCACCTAATGTTGCATATGTTGACCCATTATTGTCACTTTTAACCTCTTTTCACCATATTTCATACTTATTTTGCCATTTTAACCACATTCACCATTTGTCATGCCTATTATTTGCCAGTTTAGAGGAGAAGACACTGGATCACTGTTACACCACACTAAGCAGTGCTTATCACGCCGTTTCCCGTGCTGCACTGGGCCAATCGGACCATTTGATGGTCCATCTGATTCCTTCATACAGACAGAGGCTGAAGCTCTGTAAACCTGTGGTGAAGGAATCTAAACAATGGACCAGTGAAGCAGTGGAGAAACTCCAGGAGTGTTTGGACTGGACTGACTGGGATGTTTTCAGGTCTGCGAACAGTTCTCTGGATGAGTTTACAGACGCTGTGACGTCCTACATCAGCTTCTGTGAGGACAGCTGCATTCCATCAAAGACCAGGGTGAGTTATAACAATGACAAACCCTGGTTCACAGCTAAGCTCAGAGGGCTGAGGACAGACAAAGAGGTCGCTTTCAGGAGTGGAGACAGAGCCAGGTACAGAGAGTCGAAGTACACGTTTGAAAAGGAGGTGAGAAAAGCCAAACGTTTGTACTCAGAGAAGCTACAATATCAGTTCTCTGCAAATGACTCGGCTTCTGTCTGGAGAGGGCTCAGGCAAATTACAAACTACAAGCCCAGAGCCCCTGCTGCTGCTAACGACCTCTGCCTGGCCAACAGTCTGAATGAGTTCTATTGTAGATTTGACAGACAATGGGACAGACCTGACTCCAACCCCCCTCACACCTCTAACCAGCCTCACTCCAACACATTCACCCCCCACATCAAAGCTACAGTTTCACCCCAGCTGCCTACAGAGGCTCTCTCCCCTATCTTCCCCCCCTCCTCCCCCCCTCCTACAGAGACACCTTTCTCCATCAAAGAGAGAGATGTGAATAGACTTTTCAGGAGACAAAACCCCCGTAAGGCTTGTGGACCGGACTATGTCTCTCCTTCCACCTTAAAGCACTGTGCTGATCAGCTGTCTCCAGTGTTCACAGACATTTTTAACACCTCACTGGAGACATGCACCGTACCAGCCTGTTTTAAGGCCTCCACCATCGTTCCTGTCCCTAAAAAGCTGAGGATCACAGGACTTAATGACTACAGACCCATCGCTCTGACATCTGTGGTCATGAAGTCCTTTGAACGCCTCATGCTCTCCCACATCAAGGACATCACCGACCCCCACCTGGACCCCCTGCAGTTTGCCTATAGATCCAACAGGTCCGTAGACGATGCTGTAAACCTGGCTCTCCACTTCATCCTCCAGCACCTGGACTCCCCAGGCTCCTACGCCAGGATCCTGTTTGTGGACTTCAGCTCTGCTTTTAATACAATAATCCCAGCTCTCCTTCAGGACAAGCTTTCCCAGCTGAACGTGCCAGACTCCACCTGCAGGTGGATCACAGACTTCCTGTCTGACAGGAAGCAGCACGTGAAGCTGGGAAAAACCATCTCTGCTCCCCGGACCATCAGCACTGGATCTCCTCAGGGCTGTGTTCTTTCTCCTCTGCTCTTCTCCCTGTACACCAACAGCTGCACCTCCTCTCACCAGTCGGTCAAACTCCTGAAGTTTGCAGACGACACGACCATCATCGGTCTCATCGCTGATGGAGACGAGTCTGTCTACAGGTGGGAGACAGACCGGCTGGTGTCCTGGTGCAGCCAGAACAACCTGGAGCTCAATGCTTTAAAGACAGTGGAGATGATAGCAGACTTCAGGAAGAACCCAGCCCCCCTCACCCCCCTCACCCTGGGAGACTCTACAGTGAGCTCTGTAGAGTACTTCTGCTTCCTGGGGACCATCATCACTCAGGACCTCAAGTGGGAGCTGAACATCAGCTCCCTTATCAAAAAAGCTCAGCAGAGGATGTACTTTCTGCGGCAGCTGAAGAAGTTCAGTCTGCCAACAAAGATGATGGTGAACTTCTACAGCTCCATCATCCAGTCCATCCTCTGCTCCTCCATCACCATTTGGTACGCTGCAGCTACGGCCAAGGACAAGGCCAGACTGCAGCGTATCATCCACTCTGCAGAGAAGGTCATCGGCTGCAATCTGCCCTCCCTCCAGGACCTGTACACCTCCAGGATTTTGAGGCGTGCAGGAAAGATTGTGGCCGACCCCTCCCACCCCGGTCATAAACTGTTTCAATCTCTCCCTTCTGGTAGGAGGTTTCGGTCCATCAGGACCAGAACCTCCAGACACAAAAACAGCTTCTTTCCCTCTGCCACCATCCACATGAACACACCCCAAGTCACCCACTGACCCCCCCCCCCCCCCACCCGATCACCACCTCCACCAGCTTGATATCTGCTGCACTGTATATATATATTTATATTTATCCTTTATTCTCTATCTATTCTTTATTTATCCCTCATCCTTTATATTTATCATTATTATTATTATTATTGTTGCTGGGTTGTTCGTTGTTCTTTGTTGTTTTGTTTTTATTTCTTTTTGTTGCTTGTTTTTGTGCACCAACCACCAAGTCAAATTCCTTGTACTGTCCTCAAAACTGTATGGCAAATAAAACATTTCTGATTCTGATTCTGATTCTGATATTGTACGAACAATATACTGATATTGTATGAACAATATACTGATATTGTATGAACAATATACTATATTGTACGAACAATATACTTATATGGTACGAACAATATACTATATTGTACGAACGTGATATAATAATATCCATGTCCAGATGGTGGACATTTAACCGGAAGTAAGAGCAAACGAAGGAAGAAAACATGGATTCTCCATTGTTGCGGTTCCTGCGCAAACGAGATGTGCCTGAGGAGTGCCTTTCCCGCATGGAGGAGGAACATGTAAGTTTAAAGTTCATTTTCTTCTTTTTCCACGGGTCAAGTGTTTTAAGGCAACGAGGGAAGGAGGTGGGTGCGCGCGCATTCGGACCTCGTAGAGTGCGAGTGTGCGCCGGCCCGTATTATACTTCTCAGGTCATCATCCATCCATTTTCTGAACAGCTTGCTCGTTTCTCCAGCTGTCATCGGGCTCTATGCTGGGCGTAGGTACACCTTACAAAGCGCCAGTCCTTCACATGGCTACCAACCAGACACAGAGAAACGGACAACACTCACACTCCCATTCATTACAGACAACATAGGGACTCTAGTTATCCTGACAGTATGTTTTTGTATTGTCAGAGGGAACCACATTCTTGGGGTAACCAACGTAAGCACAGGGAGAACATGCAAACTCCATACAGCAAGGACCTAAGTGCCTATAATTGGTCAGAATCAATGAAAGTCTTTTTGTTCCCACAAGCCATGTAGCCTTGTGCTTTTGATATTTAACGGCAACAGTTACTTATTAGGCACTGTTAATTTTATTATATTTTTGTGTATTTTAACTTTGTTTTTAATAACTTTGATTAATTTATGTAACAAAACCATTATAATTACCATCTACTTCTTGGTCTCATTATCAAAGCGACAGATGTCTTCTGTTTCCACACTCCTCTCCCATTGATGGAACTTAACGACATACACCAGGTCCATGATTATTTTTATTAGGCTGTTAGTTCAATCCAATTTACAAATTTGGACGAAGTGCACAAGATGAACAGGTCCACAGTTTGAAAAGTCAGGAAAAACTAAATTTTCAGCTCACTCGTGTGCAGCATTAGCTTTGGCAGCTAACTCTGTCTTTCTGCCTTGGAGACCAATACACGTTTTAAAAATACCTGAGTTAAAAGTACTAAGTTAACTTACTTTAACAATCTGATTTTGTTAAAGAATTTAGTTAAGAAGGATGAATAAATATTTGATTTGGTTTGGTTCTTTGTTAAAACTGGGCAAATGGATACCAGACAAAGATGTAAAAATACCAATAAATTAATATGTTGGGTAAGAATAAAAGGGTGAAAAGCTAAATTTGATTTCAATTCACAAATGGTTGTCTAATTGGTTTTGTACTGTGTATTTTCTTTTTGAGGTTTTTCACCTGAACTGATGTTCCGACCCACAGAAATTACGTTAAATAAATAAAAAAGGAAAAGTAATTGAAGGTCTGGTTCATTGAGTGAAGTCCAGGAATCCCCATTCAATAAAGAGCAGTTCCCTCAAGTCAGGAACAGCACAAAAATTGAGATTGACTTGACACTGTCCTTTAAACAAAGCAGGAAGCAGAAGCTTTGGAACAAGCCTTGGATTACTGAGGCCTTAGAGACTGTATGCACTAAGATAAATGTCCTGAATAAAAGTTTTATAAACCTAAAGAAGCAGATGATAAACATAAATTATATAAAAACCAATGAGTAAACATTATGACAACTTTGTAGGAGGATAAGGGTAGTTAATAATGGGTTATATGAATGAGGATATTAATTATGATTATTAATATTAGCTCAATGAATTACTGGGTGCCACCTCTTAAAAAGAGGAAATGTGTCTAAGTTTTTCTTTCGACTAAACAAAGTATTAAATCAGGGAAGTGAATTCTAACAGCAAATCTACACCATCATCACAGCTTTAATAAATCAGAAGAATCAAAGATTACAGTTTAACTTTTTATTTGCATCATCCAGTAAGAAACGAGAACAATGCGGTGATTAAACAATGATGAAATGCATTTCTAAGCTAATAAAAGTGAGGATTACATGTAGTAAAGTGAATCACTATTCTAAACTAATCTAGACTAACTATTGTAAAATAAAAGAATAAAATCATAACAAAGAGGGAAGACAGACGGGGGGGGAGACGGACAAACATATATGTGGTGGATTGTGAGTAGAGTGTAAGTATGGGGTTGTGTTGTAGTTTAAGTGAGTCAGTTCAGCTGGTCCATTGTTCACTGGTCCATACCTTGAGATGCGGTCTGGTTGGACCTGGAGACGTTCTGGTTTTGTTGGAACAACGTCCGTGTAGCAGTATAGCTGCGCTGGCGTGCTGCCATTGAGTTCTGTTTCGTTAAACAGCAGTGTTTTTATTGGCCGATCCACTACCCCTTCTGGGATGATCGCAGCCGGTTTCAGACTAAGAGGGACCACGGTTTGGTCCACGATTCAGATGTTGGAAGGTTGGCTTTCAGGCACGTTCTTTTGCGTCTTAGGCTTTCACTGCGAGCAAGGTTCTTAAAAAGTCTAACTGATGCAACTACAAATAAAAGAAAAATGAAATGAAAGACTGGAAACATTAGGGAACACGCGTGAGCTTGAATGCCCGCGTCCAAAACTAAAGTTTCGGGCAGCGCGTCTTTTTTTAAAAGAATTTGGAGACGCTTTTTGGAGGAAGTGTCTTGGTTGATCATTGTGAGATCATATCGGTGATTGGTCAATGTCTCTGCTTTCAGCTTGTGGGTGTGTCTCAAGTGTGGGTGTGTAGTGGAATGACATAAACAACAGAGGGAGTTCCTAAACATTAAAGAATTCCTAATAATTAATTCCACATATTTCACATATATCATAACATCTTTTCAACATCATATCTTAATATATCATCTATAATGAAACAGTTAGATACCAGACACGGCTGAAAAATACCATAGTTAGTACTTAATAAACCTGAATGTCAAAATTCGGGTTAAGGAATTTTCTTCATCATATGGTTAACATTCAGTACCTTGAACTAAGCTTTGTGATGTTTTCTAGTATTTCAAGCACCTTTTAAATGATAAACACTTTAAAATAGCATTCTGTTGGTTATTGAATTACATGAAAAGAGTGGCATAGGACAGACACTATTTGCAATTTCAATTTCTGCAGGAACCATTCCAATAATCCTTTCTTTTTTAACTTTCCAAACAAGCACATGTTCTTTGTTCTCATTTGAGCAGGAGAGCTAGTGTTATTCCTATGTCCTGTGTGACCAGTGGTTTGGGTTCTGGAGGTGACAACATCTGCAGGGGGTCGGAGCCCAGAGTTTGAAAACTTAGCATGTAAACATTGACTTTTGATTGTAATGTAGCAGAGAGGTGATATAGGAGGACAACTGTTCTTGGATTCTCCTGTTCTTTTGTTCGGACAGGAAGAGGGAGAAGATCCCCCTGTGGGGCACGTTTGCACTTCACAGTAGGAGACAGAGTCTCTGACTCCATTGACTGGTGAAACTAGTGTCCTAAGTCAAAGATCAACTTGGAGGGTTTGGTTCCCTACACCATGGTGACACTATGTGTTAGTGTTGACCAACGTTTTCTTACAATGTTGACAACAATGAAGTCTATATTTTATCAGTGAGCTGGAAACCCATAGCAACGCCAAAGTAAAGATGAGATGATGTCACATTTCCATCTCCTAGATATCAATGAGCAGTGATGGAGACCAAGTGCTTTCTCAGGCTTCTCAGATGTTTCTCCTGAGAAATACGTCTCAAAATGAGCATTATGTGACTTCTCTAAATTCTCTCTTTTTTTGGATCTAGTCCCATGTGAACATTGTAGTTTTTATTAGTCCACATAAATATCAATATATTTTGTTATGGATTTTGTTCACCTGTATTTGTTTAATTAGTCGTAGTCTTTTATTGTCATTTATAAAAATGTAGTCGAAGAAAAACTGTGACATATAATGTTTAGTCAGCAAAATTATCACTGCCATGAACACCTATGTAACAATGCATGTAGACATACATCAAACGTACGCACACTTACATATACACACAGATGAACACACAACAGAAGTAGTTTTAATTTGAAGGAGACATTATGATTACTTCCTTCTTTCATTTCCCTTTTCTTTCTCTGACATTTTCATTTCTCTTTTTTAGTAAAACTGCCATAAAATACAATTCATATCTCACACACACACAGTGTGTGTGCGTGTGTGTGTGTGTGTGTGTAACGACAAGGTGACTTTACACATGGACTGTTATAATGTATACATGGTAAATTGTGTGAACAGACTGGCAGTGCTTAATGAAATTAAGAAGACACATTCTGTTGTATTGATTTAATGAATTTGCTTAAATTGACATCATGAGGACAGGTGATGAAGCACATGGTTCAGGCCACAGGGTTTCAGCATTCATCTAGTGATAAAAACAGAAAATACATTTTAAGATAATTGATAAATAACTTAGCAGTGACATGATAGATAAAACCATTAAATATGTTCTCTTATTCTGGGTGTGATTGAAATGCAATATACAGCAATGCTTACCTGTACATGGTCTCTTCCTCTTTCCTGTGGTGTCCTGGTGAAAGAATTCCCCAGGGGCTGTGGACACCTTTTTATAGTTCCAGGTGGGAGAGACCAAGAGGGACTAAGGAACAGGGAGCTTGATGTGTAGAAATCAATGTAAATAATTAGTTTAATCATTTAGGGGATCTGAATAAGGGTAATTATTATATTATATTTAATTATATTAATAGAGGGTTATTGTTTATGATGGTGTCTGTTAAGAATTATTTGTGTAAATATTTATGTTGTACTTTTAATATGTAAATCAAATGTCACCCCATGCTTGGTACAGGCTAATTAAGGATGCACCTGTATATAGGGACCTCCATTCTGGTCAGTAGTGGGTTGAGTGGAGATCGAAATGCACTGTGCTTGTGGTGCCAATAGAAAATAAAAAGACAAAAACCTGATGCATCAAAACTCTGGAGCCTGGTTGCCTCATTGATTGCCTCCACTGCTACGCTTGCTCTTTGATTGTGTGTGCGTGTGCGTGCGCGTGCTCCAGCACATGTCACAGGTCTGCACTTCCTTGTTTTTTAGGTTTATCTGCTGATGAAACTTACTGTGACTGTTGTACAGATGTTACAAAACATGCTGACGAGGGGGAATAACACTTTTTATAAAAACGTGCAGCTGCTCACGAGGTCCAGGAAATGCAGAAGTGATCCTCCCCTTTTCAACATGAGACTAGAGCAGTGTTAGTGAGCAGGTTGGACGCTCTAACGTCACTCTGCTGTTTTCACACCGTGAGCTGGTAACAGACGCACACAGACACAGCTTCTTCTCTACAGCAGCAGCTGAAAAGGCTCTGAGCTGATGTGAGGTGAGGAATCAGTGAGTGTCTGATGAGCAGCTTCACTCTGATCACACACTGACTCAACCATGTGGATCCACTGCTGTCAAACATCTGCTGCTGCCACGGTTGGAACCTCAATTACAATTACAATTACAATTCATTACATGCAATTAGAATCGGAATTGTAACTGAAACAAATTTAGTTCAGAAAATTGTCTTTGTAATTATAAATTATTTTTTTCTTTTTTTTAAACTGTCAATTACAATTTAACGTGAACCTGTGGAACCATTTTACAGTTCTATGGCTTACACACATGTAGTTAACAATGATTCAAATATGTTTCATATCAGGTTTTCACTTCACATTCATTTTACCATCAAATAAATTAAATATATGCTATACTCACTGTAAATATGAATAAGTTACCACAACTCACAAACATTGAGGCAGTCGATTAACTTAAAAATCAGAATTTTCCAGAACCTAAATGGTTGATGACTGGCTACGTGTACTTATTGATAACAGTTACATTAAAGTGTTATATGAAGTAAGTTTGTTTTTTAATAATCCCCATTTAAAACAACAGAAATAAGTTTATCATTCTAAACATGTAATTATTATATTATATTAAATTGCACTTAAGTGGTTTTTAAGTTATATTTAATTATAAAAAAATATAGTTCCATTTACTCAAAAAATATTAGTCACTAAAAAGAAAGAACTTGTTTCACCAACTTAACATAATGAAGTTAGTAGAACTTTTTCTATATTTTTGAGTGTAAACTACTTAATCTATTTAATGACTTTGAACGTTCAGATTTACAGTGCTGACAGAAAAAAGGCTCAGACGTCCACACCATAAATATTAATACCAATATTTTCATTGATTAGGAAGCCTAACAAGGTAATCAATAGATAAGAAACTAATTAGATGATAGATAATATTTATTAGTATATTTTACAGCTGATTTAAGACATGGGTCAAAGTGACCCGTTAGCATTAGAGATGCTAACATAAATCTAACACAAAAGGAAGGTTAGGTTTAATAAGGCTTATTTATTAATGGCTCAGTAATTGTGATTAACATCATTTGAACTTTAGTGATTGAGAACATAATTGTAATTGACTTTAATGGGAAAAATAACAATTGTAATTTTAATTGTAATATGAAAAAATGCTGGTTACCGTAATGGTAATTGAGTTGTAATTATAGACGTAATTGTAATTGTTCTTTCTACATTGTTCTTTGAAAGAGGAGCTTGGTTTGTAAACATACAGTATGATTGAACTTTTTCAGTGATACAGGTTTTCATTTCTTCACTGTAATGGTTCTATAGATGAACACCTTTGACTGATATACAGTGTGTTTATGTGTTGGGTCATACAGGCTGTTTTTATCATGTATATCACCCTCACATTGTCTTTATTTTCTCTTATATGAAATAACTTTTGGATTCCCTTTGGTCACTGATTGTGATTTGCTTGGTAGACGATGTGAATAGTTTTGTGGTCGACCAAATCCTTGAATTTCAGTGCTTTCAGTTTGATGAAGAGTGGGTTTAATGGTTCTCTCCATGTGCTTTTATTTACTGTTTTTATTGCTCTTTTCTGACCTTTGAATATTAAGTCTGTATTTGTTTTATATGTGTTCCCCCACACGTCCACACAGTAAGTCATACAGTAAATGGGAGAATGAAGGAACAGAACAAGGTCTATAGTGATGACTGATTTAAAAAATACTACACTTTTTGTAATATTGGGATTGACGTTGTTATTTTGGCTGTAATGTACTGTATATGTGACTTCCAAGATAGTTTATTGTTGATTGTGACTCCCAGAAATTTTATTTCATTCACTCTCTCTATTTTTATGCTATTTATTATTCTTATCTTTAGTCAGTTTAATGTCCGATTTCAAAGTATTATACGTTTTTTTTTGTTCATTTGAGTCAAACCAAGTCTTCAGTTCCTTTAATTTATCTGCCAATGATTCCAAAAGTTGTTCCAAATTATCTCTGCAGCTGAGAAACTTAGAGGCAGATTCATTAAAGGTTTAGTGGTATTAAAACGTGTGCAAACACACACACACACACACACACACACACAGAACATTTGCTACATAAAATAGAAGCAACATAAAATCAAACAGCTTTAACACATTAACATTACAAACATAAAAGTAAATGATAATTTCTTTTCATGCATTACAGTTACAGGATCCTGGAAACTGATAAAGATACACAGCACACATGAACAGAGGCACACTTTCCTGTGTAAGACTGACAGTTTATTACAGCCTAGATAGAGCAGAAACAGGAAGCACCAAACCACAGGCTGCAAATGTCAACAATGAGACAATGAGACAACACCAGGCAAACCCAACCCAGTACACGTGATCAACACAACATCCAGCAATGCATCAAAGAACAGTGAATAATGTTCTATAGAATATCTAAAATGTCATAAAATAATGGCGTCTTACTGTCCAAACTACGTCTAAGGAGCCGTAGAGTCCTGAAATGTTGTCCTGCAGGGCTGTCAGCTTCTTCTCTCTCCTCTCTCCACAGGGCTTCCTGATTCACACAAAGTAGATAGAAAACAATTAAACAAACATTTACATAAATATATCACTGATGTATGGGGTGACAATTGTAAAGTTGTGCATGCTAAATGATACAGCAACTTTTTGCAACATTTAGCAAAAAAAAAAAATGTTTTAAGCAGATTTACAGCAATATTTGTGAAATTTGTGAGAATTGTTTTCTTTTAAAAAGATAATGTCAATTTAAATCTAAATGTTAAATATTGAATCTAAATCGAAATGTTAAGTTTAGATATTACATTTAAATAAACAGACCCATGACATTTAGGTTCAACATTTAGATTTAAGATTTATATTTAACATTTAAATTAGGATTGAACATTTAATATTTAGATTCAACATTTAATTTAGGTGTACATTTAGATTTGAGATTAAAAATTTAGATTCATATTTATGTTTAACATTTAGATTTAACATTGACATTATATTTAAAAAAAAAAAAAACTCTATCACAAATTTAAAAAATATTGCAGTAAATCTGATCAAAAGTATGTTTTTTAAATGTGGTTTGTTGCTAAATATTACAAAAAGTTGTTGTTTATTTTAACATGCACAACTTTACAATCAGCACCACATAGAGATGTTGTCCTATAAAGGCATGGAGTGGTTTAAAGATGTGATGTCATCTCAGAGCAGTGTGAGAGCAAACTGGTGACCAGCATGAGCTGGAGGAATCAGACTGTGTCAGAGACGTTTATAGAGAGAGAATTGTAACAATAGAAGTTTAAAATGTTTGACCATCATGTGATTCATGGAGATTAATATTTTCACTGGAAGTTATTGGTGGGAAATTAGAATCTATTGATTCCTAGTGACATAACTGGGATTTTTGGTATTTTGTCATCAATACCTGCATTGATTTAGAATATTTATACAGTACACCATCACATGTATGTGTATATACAATATATGTTTATTTAGTTCTATAAATAGTTTTTTCCTAACATAAATTTGTTTTAAAGATTAGTGTAAACAGCTATTTTATCTGCTTTTTGACGTAGTTAAGGCCAACATTAATTTATTTAAAAATGTGTTGATATGTATTTTACACAGGATGTATTGCTTTGAATTTTCTTTAATGTTCATAAACTTGTATTAAAAGCAGTCACATCCCAATGTTTATTACCATAATAATAGCCATACAACTTGTATACATACAACCAACTTCTATTTAGAAGTGGGGGTGTTTAAAAATTCATACTAGTTTATTTTCTTCCATTTCAGTAATCTCATGGTAATTAAGGGCTTATGTAATCTTAATAATTTAATGTAATCTATGACTTTCAGATATCATTAAAAAAAACAAACCACATCCAGACAGGACACACTAACAACACATGTGTTATTTGTATACAAATATAAAAATAGATCTGTGAGGTAATCAGTGCATGTTTCACTGTCTACTCTGGGCACACACACACACACGCACGCACGCACGCACGCACGCACGCACACACACACACAGTATTTATAGTAAAAATAAACTAAATGAGTAAAATAAAACAAAAAACTAAACAATATTTATACAAAAACTCCACAAAACAACAACAGAAATGCACAAAAATATACTAAAAGGCTCCAAAAACACACACAGTGACTCCAAAAAACATACATTACAGAAAAATACACCAAACAAAAAAAAAAATGAAAATTAGTTAAAAAAAAAACCAACACATTTATCATGCGCATGTCCCATAGAATTAATCCAGGGAAATCGCACACGATATTTTACTTTGCACCCAAAAATAAACTCTTTTATAACACTACAGAGGATGTACACCTCTTTGTACATCCAACCTTCAAACACATACTCATTTGGTCATAACCAGTGTTGGGATTACTTTAATAAAGTAATTAGTTATATTTACTCACTACTTGTTCCAAAAAGTAACTGTTAGTAATTGAATTACTCTATAATAAGAGTAACTCATTACCAAGGAAAGTAACTATTTGCGTTACTGTTAAAAAAAACAAAAGTTGCTATATGTCAAATACAGTAATTTAGATTTTTTTTAGATGCGTGTGTCGTTGTGAGGTGCTTCATTAAATTAGAGTTGCATACAACAGATGTGAACAAAGTCTTCACTCGTGGATATAATGAACACTTCACATGTACGTTCTTGTCTTTGACCAGAATTAATTTAAAGTAGTGTTTGTATCGTCACCTTAAATTTTACAACTTTTCATCAGACTGCTCCACGCTCACCATCTCTGTGTGTGTGTGTGTGTGTGTGTGTGTGTGTGTGTGTGTGTGTGTGTGTGTGTGTGTGTGCGTGTGTGTGTGTGTGTGTGTGTGTGTGTGTGTGTGTGCTTGTGTGTGTGTGTGTGCGTGCGTGCGTGGGTAGATGAAGGTGATTCCACCACAGAATTCTACATTTCATTTCCACACCACATTTTAAGCCAGGAAAAATGTTCCTCACATGGGTTCAGACATCCAACGTGGAGCAGCTACAGGTAGACGTGGAGGGGCTGGCTCAGCTGCTGCAGGAAACGTTAATCTTAGATGGAGAAAAAAAAATCTGTGCTGGTTATTTTTTTCCCACACTTTTTGGTCCAGCTGCAAGTTCCCATGATGCAATGCTCTTTACAGTAAATTGTGGTAAACTACAGTTAAGTTTGAAGGTGTTGTAATTTAATTTGTTGTTCCCAAGGTGCAATGTGTTTACAGTAATATATTGTATTAAAATAATACAATATATTACTGTTTTAATCTAATTTTACAGCAAAGGCTGACAGTGTAATGTAGTTTATTATTCCTAGTCTCACTCTTCACATTTTACTCTAAGTATTTAATAATAGTGTTTTTAGTTGTAAAATGTCAGAGTGACTGCCCTCTATGGGTTGAACTTTGCTATTACAATAGAGTGTTTCTATTGGCTGAGATTAGATCAGTGATGCCACTAACCCTTACATTTGGCCCCGCCCCTCCTATAAAAGATGGAGGAGGATGAGGTTTGCTGTGACTGGGCTTGTCTTAACTACTCTTGGAGCCACGCCCATAATCAAAAACATTTTTTGAGTTTCCTCCTAGTGGCAGGTCAGCAGAAACCTGGGGGTTTACTATGAAAAAGTATTAAACAAAGTATTATGAATAAATCACTTTATGATGGTTTTGCTACAGTGATATACATTAATTTATCCTCATTCAGAGGAACAAAGTTTGAAAAGTTCTGTTTCTTCCCTCCTTTGTTATTCCACATTTTGTCAAAACTGAGCTCCAAACTGGACAGTTGGATTTTTGTCCCCTCATGACTCATAAGTAACTCCTCCTCCTAACAATCCTGACTCCTCCCATCCTACATAAGAACATGAGCTCCTCCCTCTCAAACGACCTCACAGGTAAAACAAACATAGCATCACAAAAGTTGTGCTGTTTTGGGCTGCCTTGAACAATGGACAAATATATGTTTACTACCCTCATCAGAGCCTTTCAGGACCCAGTGGCTGGATTTCATCTTTTCTGGTCATGCACCAAGAAAAATAAGCTGTCATGGCTAGTGGGCGGGGCCTGAAGTCTGTCCCTTTCATTTTCCAAAAGTGCTCAGATCAGGCCGGACGAGGTATTAGAGGAAAGGTCTGGTCCCCCAGAGTCTGAAAATGTACTTCATTCCCGGGTAGAGTCTGATCTACACCCACTAGAGCAGAACGCAAAATTTTCTGGACAAAAAAAAAGTGCTTATTATGGTCAAAAAGTGGTATCAGAGGACAGGTTTTATTCACATATGTGCTCGGTTTTTGGCTAGAGTCTGAACTGTGCCCACTGGAGGCTCTAAAAAGTCAGTATTTCCCTCTTACGGGGAAAATAAAATAAACCTCAAATACTACTTTATATGTTGTTGGAATTCTTATATTATTAAAGGTATTATATTAATTATGTAATTATAATTACAATTCATTATTTGTTAAAGTTACAACGCAATTACAATCAGAATTATAACCAAAAAAAAAATAATGTTGCTCTCATAATCATAATTGATTGTAATTGAGTTCAGAAAATTTACTTTGTAATTGTAATTGATTCTGATTTGCTTTGTGCACGATGTGAAGAGTTTTGTGGTCGACCAAATCCTTGAATTTCAGTGGCTTCAGTTTGATGAAGAGTGGGTTTAATGGTTCTCTCCACGTGCTTTTATTTACTGTTTTTATTGCTCTTTTCTGACCTTTGAATATTAAGTCTGTATTTGTTTTATATGTGTTCCCCCACACGTCCACACAGTCAGTCATAAATGAGAGAATGAAGGAACAGAACAAGGTCTATAGTGATGACTGATTTAAAAAATACTTGACTTTTTGTAATATTGCAATTGACGTTGTTATTTTGGCTGCAATGTACTGTATATGTGACTTCCAAGATAGTTTATTGTCTATTATGACTCCCAGAAATTTTATTTCATTCACTTTCTCTATTTTTATGGTCTTTATTATTCATTTCTTCAGTCAGTTTTTTGTCCGATTTCCAAATATTATACATTTTGTTTTGTTTATTTGAGTCAAACCAACTCTTCAGTTCCTTTAATTTAATTTAATTTAAGTCCAAAAGTTGTTCCAAATGATCTCTGCAGCTGAGAAACTTAGGGGTGGATTCATTAAAGGTTTAGTGGTATTAAAACGTGTAGAAATGTCTCTCCACGAGCTAAAAAGGCGTAAAAACACCAGGGAATCAGGAGTGCACGTCTTCAGTGTGTCAGAATCATTTAAATAGGGGCGGTCTCCACCACTTCTGCATGCGCACTAATCATTAGACGTTTTTTTTTCAGACATTAAGTGTAAGCTGGCTGACACGTCACACGCTGTCAGCAGTGAATAATGTCCTCTAGAATATCTAATATGTCATAAAATAATGGCGTCTTACTGTCCAAACTACGTCTAAGGAGCCGTAGAGGCATGAAATGTTGTCCTGCAGGGCTGTCAGCTTCTTCTTCTCTCTCTCCTCTCTCCACAGGGCTTCCTGATTCAAACAATAAAGAAACATTTACATAAATATTTCATTGATGTATGAGGTGCCAATATTAAAGTTGTGCATGCTAAATGAAACAGCAACTTTTTGCGACATTTAGCAAAAAAAAAAAATATTTTAACCAGATTTACAGCAATATTTGTGAGAATTGTTTTCTTGTAAAAAGATAATGTCAATCTAAATATAAATATTAAATATTGAATTAAAATCCAAATGTTAAGTCTAGATATTACATTTAAATATACTTTTATTTTGGTGCTTTTGGTGAATTTGCATTTGAGCTATACATTTAGTTTTACCAATGACATTTAGGTTAAACATTTAGATTTAACTTGTATTATGTAGATTCAACATTTAGCTTTAGATGTACATTTAGATTTAAGATTAAAAATTTAGATTGATATATATATTTAACATTTAGATTTAACATTGACATTACATTTTTAAAAGAAAAAAACTATCACAAATTTAAAAAAAAATATTGCTGTAAATCTGGTCAAAAATAAGTTTTTTAAATGTGTTTTGTTGCTAAATGTTGCATAAGTTGCTGTTTATTTTAACATGCACAACTTTACAATCAGCACCACATAGAGATGTTGTCCTATGAAGGCATGGAGTGGTTTAAAGATGGGATGTCATCTCAGAGCAGTGTGTGAACAAACTGGTGACCAGCATGAGCTGGAGGAATCAGACTGTCAGAGACGTTTACAGAGAGAGTTGTAACATTAGAAGTTTAAAATGTTTGACCATCATGTGATTCATGTAGATGAATTATTTCACAGGAAGTTATTGGTGGGAAATTTGAATCAAATGATTCCTAGTGACATATCTGGGATTTTTGGTAATTTGTCATCAATAACGGCATTGATTTACAATATTTATACAGTACACCGTCATATGTATGTGTATATACAATATATGTTTATTTAGTTGCATGAATAATTTTTTATCTTAACGTTAATTTGTTTTAAATATTAGTGTAAACAACTAGTTTATCTGCTTTTTGATGTAGTTAAGGCCAACATTAATTTATTTTAAAATGTGTTGATATGTATTGTATACAGAATGTATTGCTTTGAATTTTCTTTAATGTTCTTAAACTTTTGTTAAGATCAATCACATCCCAATGTTTATTGACATACTAATAACCATACAACTTTTATACATACAACCAACTTCTATTTAGAAGCTCCTCCCACTACATGAATGCATACTTCCAACAGGCACTGGACTAGTTCATTTAACACTAGCATGACCAGAGTGGTGTCATTTGACACCTATACCTTTAATGTCCAAGCTGGTGTCATTTGGCGGGTGTGAACAACTCAGCTTGTGACCATTGTTATGTTACTGAGGCCACTACTCCCCCCTCAGCTAGGGTGGGGGGGTGTCTAGGTAGGTTCCAGGACACAAAGACCTTTTGTATTCTCCTTTGTGTTTCCCATACAGCAGCTACATAGAGGTTGCAACTTATATTTCAACTTTTGCAACAGAAAGTAGTAAGTAGTAATAGTGAGACGGCAACAGTTTGTTTGCATTCTTGGTGAAATTTATTTAATAGAGATTTTGTGAACAATTCTGGCACTGCCACACCTCCTTTATGCATTTGCCACATGCAAACTTGTCACAATACATACAACGCTTGGTGGCACGGTTTTTCCTGCAGCAACACTTCACCTGGCACAATGCCCTTTTCCCCACATCAGGTGTGGGTGGTTGTTGCTGAAGGTTTTGCTCATTCACCTCCTTGGCTGCCATATGAGACTGGGCAAGCTTATTTCAAGCTCCAGCAAGAAGTCCACCCTCCTCTCCTTGACCCCAGTGCATGCCTGATAAAGCACATGTGCGTTCAGCGCTGCAATGTCAATCATGTTGTAAAACACAGCGACTGGCCAACGCCATGTTCCTGAACGTACAGTGTACTTTTGAACCATCTGGTCCATGACATCCACACCGCATTTCATGCTGTTGTAGTCGGTGACTGTGTTCGGCTTTTTTTTCCGAGTAGCCTCAGTCTCCACCACGCTGTGCACGCTACTGAGGAGGCAGACAGTCTTCTTTCGTTTGGGCACATAAACAGTCAGTGTGGCACCAGAGGTTGAAAACACTTGTGTGCTGAATTCCTCACGGGCCAAATTCTTTTTAGCTGAATATGGAAGCTCCCGGCAAATCTTATTGACTGTGCCAAGGAGGGTGGTCTTCCGGCTGTGCAGTCGACGTGCTAGTGACAATGAAGTGAAAAAATTGTCGGTTGTAACAGTTCTTCCTTTGTCCATAAACGGTTCCATAAGCTTCATCACCACATTTTCAGACAATCTCTCCCCAGGTGGACGACTGGGGTCTTTGCCAAGATATGGGATGATTTTGCACACATACTTGGATTTAAGGTCACATGCCACACAGAACTTGATACCAAACTTGTCCGGCTTCGTTGCAATGTATTGCAAGAAACAGCAGCGAGTCTTAGTTGGAAAAAGTTGCTCATCTATGGTGATGTGCCTGCCTGGGTTGTACGAAGTGATGCAGTTGGCAACAAAAGACCCCCAAACGTCAGAGATTGCAGCAAACCGGTCAGTCGCAACTCTTTCACCGCGTGTGTCCTTGTCGTCGAAGCGTAGATGCTGAATGATGTCCTTGAAACGGTTTCGAGCCATAATCCTGTTGATCAGGGGCGGTCCCAGTTTTGCTGACCATGCGTCATGCAGCGATGGAAGGCGGACAATCCCCCACAGAAGCAGGATGGCAATGAACGCCATTAGTTCAGGTATGGCCATGAACCAGTTCTCATGTTGTGTCTGGAGTGCATGCTGGACAGTCCACTCCTGAATGGTCCGAAGCATTTCCAGAGTTATGAAGCAGAAGAAACTCTGTAAGCGACTCGTCACCTTTCTTCTGGCCAAAGCAGTTGGCTCTCCATCTGTGACGTGACCTTCAATTGGGCTGTGATGGAGAGGCCTTCCGACCTGTTCTTCACGCCACACTGTGCCGTCTTTTGCCGTCTCTGTCAGCCGCTCGTGTGTCTCCAGGCGACCTCTCTTTTCTGAAGGTGGCGAATCCTCCTCATGTATAGGGTGATCATATTTTTGAGATGTGATTAATAAAACATTAAAAACACAACTGCCATAATCAGCAAACAAAAAAAAGGATGTTTAGAAAATCTTACCGGAAGAAATTTCAGAGTCAGAACTCAGCTGAAGGGATATTTCTTCTCCATCGGCGTCACAGGGGTTGGCGTCATTTAGGATCATCTCCAAAGCCTGCTGAGAGCTGTAAACTTTTGACATCCTTGCTTCTCAGTCGCCAGAGTCAGTGAAATATCTGCCCTGAGTTGGCTATTTTTTCACCTTGAGGTGATAAGCCTTTTCAAACTTTCACTATGGTTCAGTACTTCCGGTCAAAGGTCAAGAGGGATAATGTCAGCATAACTGATGGTGTAAACAGAGATTGAGATTGTTTTTCCCTGTTGAAGCATTGATTCTTTGTGCATCTTGTGCACTTTCTTCAAATTTATAAAATAATAGCTTAATAAAATAATTCATGGACCTGGTTAGTGAATGGTGGACCTCGTGAGTTTACCTTTTTAAAGTGAGAACTCAAAAAGTCCTTTTCACACTCGGAAATTTTGCTTTACCATAAATAGCAACAATACATTTGATTTATAAGCACAAAAACAATAAAGGTAAATAGTGAAAATACAGGAGTAGGAAACAGGAGCTTGGTTGCTTTATTACTGTTTTTCTTTTTCTAATTTTATTTATTGTGGTTTATTAATTGATTACAACACACATGGCTCATATTAATTTGGCCATTCTTATCCAATAATTCCATATAATGTTATTTGGATTAACAAACATCTACCTGGGAGAAACTGGTTTCTCAACACTGACCATCATTTACACCAACCCCCAAAGTTTGTCACTGCCCAGCAGCACATTCCGATCGAAAGGCTTTATTTACATAAGAGAGGTGGCCCCACTGAGTTGCAAATGAGTGTCATTTGGCGGCCTCTGGGCAGGGCAACAGGAGTAAGAAAACCTTGGGCATGCTAGTGTTAATTGTAATAACAAAACATGCATTGCGGTCTTAAAAATATTTGACTTCTCGTAGTGTTGACCTATGATAGCATGTGCAGACAATGAGAAAAAAAAGTTAAATAAAAAAAAATATATAGAATACTTCAACATTAAAGCTGAACTAAGGAACTTGAGCTCACAGCTCCCCCTAAAGGTCCTTTTTGGTTATGTCACTGTTGTAAAAACACCCCCGCCCACTACCCCACCCCACAGCTACATGCACACCTTTGCTCTCCCAAGACAGTAGCAACCGATCACTGAAAAATCCTAATACAACAGTGACACTAAGGGTGCTTTCACACATATAGTCCCATGTGACCATGTGAACAGTATGAGGAAGAGAGACAAGTAAAATAAATGAATGATGTGGGAGTAATACGGAAGTGTGGAAATGTGTGTGTGTTTGTTTGTGTGCTGACAAAGCGGCTCTGAAAATGGATGGATGGATGGATATTTGTGTGTGTGCTGCCTGATGGAGCATTTGGTGTGTGTGTGTGTGTGTGTGTGTGTGTGTGTGTGTGTGTGTGTGTGTGTGTGTGTGTGTGTGTGTGTGTGTGTGTGTGTGTGTGTGTGTGTGTGTGTGTGTGTGTGCGCCTGTTGCTGTGACGACAGTGAGTGTTGCTGCTGAGCTGTCACTGCATGGAGTTGCTCCGTTCCTCAGACAAAGGTCTCCTCTGCTTTGTTTTTGCTTATAAGTTTGAGAAAAGTAAATTAGTAGACAACCATGTGCATCCATGGGGCTGGTCATAATCTAGCATTAGTTTGTACTGGGCCGTCGTAAAGCAGTACGTCTTGCCACCGGGTCGTAAGTAGGGAAAGTTGCAAGTGCTGTTTTCTGGCCAGAGACAGCAGGGGGAGATGAAAGACCCCCCAATCACCCCATAAACACTTGTGTTACCCTCACAGGGACCACGTGAAGGATTATTAAGGTGAAAAAGTTACTTAGTTCTGCTTTAAATAAAAACACCTAAAAGCAAATGAGATGCTGAGGAAAATAAATATTAAAAAGTAGGTTCTGGATCTAATGAAATAAGTGGTGGATGTTGGTCTGAGCCCAACCCTGGGGTCACACCCTGGTTAGAACACACCATCATCAAATCAATCAGGTATCTAGGTATTCACCTAGATACCTGTTTCTCAAATTGGGGTACGTGTACCCCTAGAGGTACGCCATGGCACTACAGGGGGTACTGGAGAGAAAGAGAGAGGAAAATAAACAAAAAAAGAGTCAGTGATGGTCCCTCCCCAGGCCTGAGATGACTGGAAATGATCAAAACTATAGACATAAGTCTATTCAGGAGCAACTAAATCAGCCCTTTTCAACCTTTGGGTTGGAACCCTATATGGGGTCGCCTAAAATTTCAGCTGTTCAGATTCAGCTCCTGTCGTGATGTCACCAAAGGAGTGATTTTCATAGGCCGACCTCCTCTGAGCGCTGATAGGAGACATCAGAGAGGGGGGTGTTCATCCCCGAGGTGGAGTTTGGTGTGTCCATTAGTGAGATAGCAGTAGTGTTTCTCACTCAGAGCTAGACACACAAATGGCTCTGTTGTTGGTTGTACAAATCACCATAAGTGTCTATATTCTTTTTTTTTTTTCACTTGTCTGCACATGCTGTCAAAGGTCAACACTACAAGAAGTGTAATCATTATGAGACAGCAATGCATGTTTTGTTATTGCAATGAAATAAATTGATTTTTTGTATTGCTTAATTGTGACCATCACCAGCCCTCCCTAAGGAAGAGTAAGAAATATTTTATTAGAGGGAGAATATAAAAAGGGAGAGCAGTGTTACACCTAGGTAGAGGTGGATGGGGTGGAGGAGGAAGGGAGCAGGGAGGAGAAACTCAAAGCAGGAAATAGAAAGGGTTGATTATTTTAAAAAATGATTATTTTAACCTGAGAGTGAGATGTGAAGATGTTGTAGAATATATTGTGCTTATTATGTTGTGTAATCAAGCCAATCTGGTGACAAGTGTGAAGCTTAGCTATAATGGTGGTGGCTGTGGACAGGGGGAATGAGTGAGTGGTAGTACCTGAATCAGATATTTGGGATCGTGTCTAAAGTTAAGCCCAGTATGAGTTTTATCCCACATCCCAAGGCGTGCCAGTGCATCGTATACCCGTATATGTGCAAAAACCCCTACCGCAAACCCAGGAACTGCTCTGGGCCCGCAGATGCAGCCAGGCCAGCAGAAAGAGTGGGGGCCAAGGAGCCCCAGGCCACCCCCCCACGGCCGAGCATCCCCCCAGACGCCCCCAAAATCCCACGCCGAGTAGCAGCCATCGGCCCCCACACACACATCTGAGAAAGCTCCAAGGAGCCGAGCACCCAGCGCATCCCGCCACCGACCCCAACCCCAAACTACTCAAATGTAAACATATAATGGACATTCCCCTAAAAGAAAACTCTACATCACATGTGTCCACCTCAAGGCCTGGGGGCCAAATCTGGCCCTTCAGAGCATCTGATTTGGCTGAGAAAATGAGGTCACACTTTACTGGAAATTTTATACATAAATGCTGACATTACGCTGTTATTATTATGACTAGGGATGCACCAATCTGCTTTTTTCACCTCCGATACCAATATCTGGTGTTTCCTATTGGCCGATACTGAGCCGATATATAAATTAATTATGTTTTGTTTTTTTGGGTTTCTTTTCTTTTAATAAGCAAATATAAATGTACTGAGTTACTTGTTTATTTAATAACTCCACACCAGTACAATAATCTCTAGCCAATAGTTTCTCGAGCTTGGTCAAGTAACATGTAAAACAAAACAAATTTAACTGGTTCAGTCAGTGCAATTAACAATGTAAAAGTAAATAAAAATTAAATAATGAAGGAAATGAAATTGAGAAAAAAAAACAGCTTCAATTGCTTGGTTGGTAAACATTAAAAATAAACAAAAATCTCTTTGAAATGGTTTAGTGAAATATGGCTTCTCTAGCTTTGTAAATAAATAATATACAATCTGACTCCCAATACCACTGGTTCAGTCAGTGTAATTAAAAATGCAAATTTAAATAAAAATGCAATATTAAGGAGCTGAAATTGTGAAGAAAAAAACCCAAAAACAATAGCTTCACTAGCTTGGTGGAAAAACATTAACAATAAACATAAATCAGCTCTTCAAAATGGTTTAGTGCAATTTAAAATGTAAAAATAAATTGAAAAGCATAGCTGGTGTTAGCATTAGCATCACAGTGTGTACCAATTAGTGTTAGCATCACAGTGTGTAGCATTTAGCATTAGCATCACAGTGTGTAGCATTTAGCGTTAGCATCACAGTGTGTAGCATTTAACGTTAGCATCACAGTGTGTAGCATTTAGCGTTAGCATCACAGTGTGTAGCATTAAGCGTTATCATCACAGTGTGTAGCATTTAGTGTTAGCATCACAGTGTGTAGCATTTAGCATTAGCATCACAGTGTGTTGCATTTAGCGTTAGCATCACAGTGTGTAGCATTTAACATTAGCATCACAGTGTGTAGCATTTAGTGTTAGCATCACAGTGTGTAGCATTTAGCATTAGCATCACAGTGTGTAGCATTTAGCGTTAGCATCACAGTGTGTAGCATTTAGAGTTAGCATCACAGTGTGTAGCATTTAGCGTTAGCATCACAGTGTGTAGCATTTAGCGTTATCATCACAGTGTGTAGCATTTAGCGATAGCATCACAGTGTGTAGCATTTAGTGTTAGCATCACAGTGTGTAGAATTTAGCGTTAGCATCACAGTGTGTAGCATTTAGCCTTAGCATCACAGTGTGTAGCATTTAGCGTTAGCATCACAGTGTGTAGCATTTAGCGTTAGCATCACATTGTGTAGCATTTAGCGTTAGCATCACAGTGTGTAGCATTTAGCGATAGCATCACAGTGTGTAGCATTTAGCGTTAGCATCACAGTGTGTAGCATTTAGTGTTAGCATCACAGTGTGTAGCATTTAGCGTTAGCATCACAGTGTGTAGCATTTAGCGTTAGCATCACAGTGTGTAGCATTTAGAGTTAGCATCACAGTGTGTAGCATTTAGCGTTAGCATCACAGTGTGTAGCATTTAGCGTTATCATCACAGTGTGTAGCATTTAGCGATAGCATCACAGTGTGTAGCATTTAGTGTTAGCATCACAGTGTGTAGCATTTAGCGTTAGCATCACAGTGTGTAGCATTTAGCCTTAGCATCACAGTGTGTAGCATTTAGCGTTAGCATCACAGTGTGTAGCATTTAGCGTTAGCATCACATTGTGTAGCATTTAGCGTTAGCATCACAGTGTGTAGCATTTAGCGATAGCATCACAGTGTGTAGCATTTAGCGTTAGCATCACAGTGTGTAGCATTTAGTGTTAGCATCAGAGTGTGTAGCATCTAGCATTATCATCACAGCGTGTAGCATTTAGTGTTAGCATCACAGTGTATAGCACTAACTCTCATCCAGTCAGTGTGCTGTTAAACTTCAGAGTTCCAGATATTTGTTGTGAAACTCAAAGCTTTTACATCTTTTATCTTCTCTAATGTGTGTTTTCACTCTTTACCATGATACTCAGGTAGCGCTGTCTGTCTCACACTCATATCTTCAGCTCATCATCTCATGACGTGGAGATGGATCAGGACACGGTGAAGGAACAACATGAGATCCAGACTGAAGCTCAGAGGTGAGACCACGTCAGAGCTCAGCACTCACACCTCTGTACATCAGTGTTACACTGTGTGTGTGTGTGTGTGTGTGTGTGTGTGTGTGTGTGTGTGTGTGTGTGTGTGGTGTGTGTGTGTGTGTGTGTGTGTGTGTGTGTGTGTTTTCAAGGACCAGGAAGCAGCTCACACCTGGACCTGGACCCAGCTGTGTGTCCTTTAGAAGTGACCAGTCCATGGGCAGACTCCTTAACTTCAAAGATGGTCCATCTACTGACCCACAGTGAGTCCACATAAAGAAGGTTGCTGGTTGTCTTCCTGATGGTCCAGGGGCCTCATTTATTGATCCGTTCATAGAACTGGTTCTAAATACGTTCAGACCAATGAAATGTAGAATGTGCACCAGTACAAAAAGAATCAGTATTTATGAAGCGTGTGGACAGAGGTCGTACACACAGCAGTGTTGATTAATCCCACCTGTTCTAAAGCTAGCACACATTCAGGATCATTTACATTAAGACACGCCTCTTTATTTTGCTTGATATTTCATGACTTTTCTTAATTTGATACAATTGATTAAACATAAGATGATCATGATGATATTTATTCATTGTGATGAACACATTATATACACATTGATGTAAAACGTGTGTGTGTGTGACTTTACATCTCCACACCTACAGAGTTGATACATGACATTATAAAGTAAAACTGATATTTCATTTTTTCATTTTCAAACATGTGAAACCCCTCACACACAAAAAACAACCACAAAAACAATATAACACATTAAATAAAAAAATAAATAAATAAAAACTCATCCACTGTTAAAAGAGGAGTGAAACTTTATAGTGAATAACTCCATAGGAATGTGTATGAACTGTGTATGAATGATGGTGGTGGTCAGAGGGGCCGTAGGCACCAAATGGTAGCTACACTTCTGTCAGTCTGCCCCAGGGCACCTGTGGCTACAATGTAGCTTACCACCACTAGTATGACTGGTGTGAATGAATAATTGTTTCTGTTCACGCTTTGAGTTTTTATTATTAATGTTATATATGTTACAAAAAAGAAATAGAAATAAGTAAATAAATGTCTATAAGGGGGGAGCGGGGAGTGTGTGTGTGTGTTGATGGGGGGTGGGGGGCACGGGGTGGTCACCAACATCAATCACTATGATTCATTTTGAGAGTCATGAATGTTCACCACACACTAGAAAATATTTAGATGAAAACTATTCCAGATAAATTAATTATAATATAGAAGTTTGTCCTGATGGTGGCGCTAGAGAACAGGTCAATGTTTGTTATCAAGGCCTTATTTATGGATTCAACAAATAAATAAAGTGTCTGACACTAAGGCCCTATGCTACTAATCTAGATTATTATATCCTGGATTAATCTTCATTATCTTCAACTAACCAAACATTCCCTGTCAGAGAGAAGCTGTCCTACGAAGGTCGATAACAACACGCTAATTATAGCCAAGTGTTTTCAGCCTGGGTACGTGCACGTTCACATGAAAGGGGTGGAGCTTGCAGTGTCTGACCAATCACTACAATGGAGAAAACTGGCAGAGCGTCTTTACAGGAGGAACAGCTAATGTTCTTATTTTATTTATTTATTTATTCAGTTCATTTCCGACATGGTTGCATTCACAGAAATTCATTTGACATTCAGAGCAAAATCACATCATTGTTTTTTTTTTTTGTTTTTTTTTGTCCTTTTCTCATGCCGGAAAGGGCGACGGAAAAAAGCATTATGCTTATCTAGATCCGTCCCCTAATTTGAACACAGATAATTTTACATCCACCCTCGTTTCTTCCCTTTTTTTTTTTTTTTTTTTTTGTGATGTGTTCTCGTCTGCAGTCATTGTTCCTGCTGTTACTCCTCTTCACAGTCTTTTTCCTCCGTATTTCCACGAGCTTTCTTTTCCAGTCGTTGTTTACATTCCTCCAACTCTCCAAACGTGAAGTTCTTCTTCTCTCTGAGAACCTTCATATCCTCTGAGAGTCGCCTCAGCTTACGATCCATCCGGAAGGCACATGCACAGACACATACCCCCATCATTAGCAGGCCAAAGATCATGACTCCTAGCAGATAGATGTCCTCCACATCTTCCACTGTCAGCTGGGAGAGACAGAGCATCTGGCTTCTCCCTCGTGCATCCATGACATATCCACTTGGGTATGTGTCCTTTGGACACGGTATTTCGTGCTGAAGCAATTGCCTCGTTGAGAAGATTTTGTCAATGGTGCTCAATGACCAGTTAATGAGTTCCATGTCGTCGCTGTAGAGTTCAATGGAGAGTTGTCTTGAGATCTGTATGCATGTAGAAATGTACTCCTCGTTTTCTCCTTAAATTGTTTCAGATTATCTGACTGTTGTGTCTCTGCGTCAAGGCTGTTCCAGAGGTTCATGGCTCTATACACAGTACTATGTTTGCCAACGTTTGATATGAGACTGCTTTAGTTAAAGTAACTAATGATCTACTCTGGGCTTCAGATGAAGGACGACTCTCAGTGCTGGTTTTATTAGATCTTAGTGCAGCTTTTGACACTATAGATCACTATATTCTACTAGAGAGATTAGAGAAATTACTTGGAATCACAGGGACTGCCCTAAACTGGTTTAAGTCCTACCTATCTGATAGGTACCAGTTTGTACACGTGAATAATAAGTCTTCTGTGTACACTAAAGTAAGCTACGGGGTTCCTCAGGGCTCTGTGCTAGGTCCAATCCTCTTCTGTATCTATATGATCCCCCTTGGTAATGTTATGAGAAAATACTCTGTTAACTTCCACTGCTATGCTGATGATACCCAACTGTATGTATCAATGAAGCCAGGTGAGACAAATCAGCTATCTAAACTTGAGGCCTGTCTAAAGGACATTAGGGCCTGGATGGACCAAAATTTTCTTCTTCTTAACTCAGACAAGACTGAGGTCATTGTACTGGGCCCGCGACACCTTAGAGAAACCTATGCTAGCCTAACTGCCCTAGATGGCATTACTCTGGCACAAAGCACAACTGTTAGAAACCTTGGGGTTCTATTTGATCAGGACTTATCCTTCAACTCTCACATAAAACAAACTTCAAGAACTGCCTTCTTTCATCTCCGTAACATTGCTAAAATCAGATCTATCCTGTCTCAGGGCGACGCCGAAAAACTAGTCCATGCTTTTGTTACCTCTAGACTGGATTATTGTAATTCTCTTTTAGCAGGCTGCCCGAGCAAGTCGCTTAAGACACTTCAGCTGGTTCAAAATGCTGCAGCACGTGTACTGACTAAAACTAGGAGAAGAGATCACATTACTCCTGTATTAGCCTCTCTGCATTGGCTTCCCATAAAATATAGAATAGAATTCAAGATTCTTCTTCTCACTTATAAAGCCCTAAATGGACAGGCACCAGTCTATCTCAAGGAGCTTGTAGTGCCATACAATCCCCCCAGAACACTACGCTCTCAAAATGCTGGACTACTCGTTGTTCCATTCATCTCTAAAAGTAGTATAGGAGGAAGAGCTTTCAGTTATCAGGCCCCACTTCTCTGGAACCATCTACCAACCACGGTTCGGGGGGCAGACACCCTCTCTACCTTTAAGGTTAGGCTCAAAACATTCCTCTTTGATAAAGCTTTTAGTTAGGAACCAGCTCATAGCTCATAATTAAGATGCAATAGGCATAGACTGCCGGGGGGGGGGGGGGGGGCTGGCATGCTCGGTTGGAGAGAGGTTGGAGAGGGCGTTAAGAGAGAGGTCATTTATTTTTTTTTTTTTTTAACTTGTCTGCACATGCTGTCGAAGGTTAACACTACAAGAAGTGCAATCTTTTAACAGCAATGCATATTTTATTATTGCAATTAAATAAATTTATTTATTTCATTGCATAATTGTGACCGTCACCAGCCCTCCCTAGGGAAGGGTAAGAAATACTTTATTAAAGGGAGGATGTAAAAGAGAGAGGGCAGTGTTACACCAAGGTGAGGGGTTGGAGGGGGGTGGGGAAGTTAACAGGGAAGAGGGATACAAGATAGGATATAGAATGGGTGGGGAATAGTTGTTAGGTTTTAAGTGATGCGATGTGAAATTGTGGTTGTGTATATTGTGCTTATTGTTGTGTTGTCAAGCCAGTTTGGTGACCAGTGTGCGGTTTAGGAATAATGGTGGTGGCTGTGAACAGAGGAGGAAGTGAGTGGAAGTTACATAAAACAGGTATTTGGGAACAACGTGTCTAAGGTTGAGCCCAGTATGAGTGTTATCCCACAGCCCAAGGCCAGTGCATCCATGACAAATGTATTTCCAAGAACCGCCACTGCAAAACCCAAGAGCCGCCCCCGGGCCCGAAGAAGCAGTCAGGCCAGCAGCAAGAGCAGGCAGCCTAAGGGCCCCCGGCGACCACCCCACGGCCAAGCAGCCCCCCGAACGCCCCCAAGATCCCAAGCCGAGAGGCAGCCATCGCCCCCCCCATACACACCCGAGAGAGCCCCAAGGAGCCAAGGACCCAGCGCACCACGCCACCGATCCCACCCCCAACCCCCAGTGATTAAGTGATTTGGTGTGTAGGATTTGTTGAAGCTTCCATAGGATGTAACTGCTTTTGGCAACTTTGTTTTTAACTATTTGTATATGTTTTTTCCAGGTCAGCTTGTCGTCCATCCACACTCCTAGTACCCTATATTCTTTTACTTGTTCTATTATTTCCATGTTTAGTTTCAGTCTTATATCTCCTGTTTTTTTTCTCTTTCCAAAGTTAATGAATTTTGTTTTACTGACGTTTAGGGCTAGTTTATTTACATCTAACCATGTTTGAATTTTTAATAGTTCTTCATTTGTTGACTCTATTAGAGTTTTAATGTCTTTGCCTGAGCATAGAATGGTTGTGTCATCTGCAAACAACGTTAGTTTTAGGCAATTTGTGACTTTGAAAATGTCGTTTATGTATAGAATGAACAGTTTTGGCCCTAAAATTGAACCCTGTGGAACACCACATTGTATGGTTTGGCATTTTGATGTGTGTTCTTCAAAGTCAACATATTGTCTCCTATTTGTCATATAGCTTTTAATCCATTTTAAGGCGTTGCGCTTTATTCCGTAATTTTGAAGTTTTTCTTCTAGAATATCATGATTAATTGTGTCAAAGGCTTTTTTTAGGTCCAGAAAAATTCCGAATACAAATAGTTTTTTTTCTAATGCTTCTCTTATATTCTCCGTTATGTCAATTATAGCCATTGCTGTTGAACGTCCTTTTCTAAATCCATATTGTCCTTCATGTAGTATATTATTGTCTTCTATAAATTTGTCGAGTCTGTTCATGAACAGTTTTTCCAGAATTTTTGATAGTTGTGGTAATATTGATATAGGTCGATAATTAGTGAAATTACATTTTTCTCCACCCTTGTAAATCGGTCTGATTTTTGCAATTTTAATTTTTTCTGGGAAAACCCCATTCTTGAATGATAGATTACTTATATATGTTAGTGGCGGGGTTATTTCAGCTGTTATGGTTTTTATTAGACTCATAGTTAGATTATTAACGTCTCTGGATTTTTTTGAGGTACAGGTAGTGATTATTCTGTCCACCTCTGCGTCTGTTACTTCTTCGAGTACAAGATACTTATCAATGTCTTTCTTCTCATTGTCAAAATGGTTCCATTTAAGTGTTGGGTGTTTATTTATCTCTTTCTCTATGTCTTTTCCAGTATTTATGAAAAAACTGTTGAGTTCTTGTGCTATTATGTTTTTATTGTGTTCTTTTACATTGTTTATTATAAAATGGTCTGCATTTTTTTCTTTGCATTTGCGCATTGGTTATGGTGTTTATAATTTCCCACAATTTTTTGTTTTTGTTTTTATTCTCTTTTAATTGTTTTTCATAATATTCCCTTTTTTTTTCTCTAAGTAAATTATTAACTTTGTTTCTGTATTTTTTATAATGTATTTCTGCTTTTAATGTTTTTTCTGTTATATATTTTTTATATAATATGTTTTTCTTTTTGCATACATTGGCTATTTTCTTATTAATCCATGGTACATTGTTTATTTTACTTTTGGTTGTTATTTGTTTCAAAGGGCAGCATTTATCGTATATTGTCGTTATTGTGTCTGTAAATGTGTCATATGCTACGTTCACGTCTTCTTCCTTGAAGACACTTTCCCACGTCTGTCTTTTTATCTGTTGTTTAAAGTTTTGTAATTGTTTTTCTCCTTCCAGTCTCCTGTATGTCTGTGTGTTATGATTTTCACGGTTCTTCTTCTCTTTTGCGTTTAGTATCATAAATATTGGTAAATGATCAGAGATGTCATTTATTAATATACCACTCTTTATATCTGTGTTTTGTATGTTTGTGAAGATGTTATCTATCAGTGTTGAGCTGTGTTTATTAATTCTGGTTGGTTGCGTTATGAGAGGTTTTAATCCATTTGTGTACATGCAATTGGCAAAGTCTTCAATGTGTGTATTTTTTAAAGGATTTAAAATGTTTATATTGAAGTCTCCACATATCAGTAATCTCTTATTTTTGATTTCTTCTATCATTTTGGTTAGTTTCTCATTAAATATGTCTATTTTACAGTCAGGTGCACGATACAAACAACAGATTATTATCTTACGTCCCTCTGGACTTGTAATTTTCACTGTTATACATTCCATTACTTCTTCCACAGTTAAACTCAAAGACTCTATTATCTCCATATCTATATTTTCTTTTATGAATAGTGCTACCCCTCCTCCTGGCTTATGTAATCTGTTCTTATAGACAAATTTATATCCTTTTATCATAAAATCCATGCCTTTTTTTTCATTCATCCAAGTTTCTGATAGTGCTATTATGTCAAACCTATACAAAGTAGAGATGTAATCCTTAATGTCTTCAAAATTTGCATACATACTGCGACAATTACAGTGAACAAGTGACAGACCTTTTTCCTTCTTATTTTCCACTTTGAAGTCATTCTCTGTGTAGTAATGGCTGTTCGTGTATTGTTTCCAATGTGAAAAGTTGTTTGGGTCCACTTCGTCTACTTGATTAATCTCCCGTTGTTGATGTTGATGATGTTGCGGATGATTTTTAGTGATTCTGTCCATATCCATGACTTTTATCAGTGTTCTTGACTTTTAGGTACCTCATTCGTATTTTTCCAGGTCTTCCATCCTTTGGACTAGAACGGGTTTTCCATTTTCTCCTCCTGGAGGTGTAATGTAAATCCTGCAGCCTCTGGTCCAGTTTTTCACAATTTTTCCTCCTTTCTTCAGTTGGCGTGCTTTCCATGCGATACTTGCATTCTGCTTCGTCAGGTTCTCGTTCATAAACACCATCGTTCCCACAAGTTTTCTGCCTTGTCTCATTATTTCAGCTTTATATTTCACGTTGGTGAATGTAATTTTCACATCTCTGGTGTCTTTGCGTTTTGGCAGCAGCTGGCAGTAGTTGATGTTGTCTGGGTTCACTTCAATGCCTTTCGAGTCCAGGTAATCAATCACCTGTTCTTCAATCGATTTTTCGTCTTCGCTGGTCGGATCCTCTGTTTGTCTTGTTGCACTGGCGTAGCTCCTTGGCCTTATCTTTAGGCCCGTGATGATGACATCCTTTTCTCTTTCTTTTCTTTCCAAATCTTCAACCCTCGCATCCAATGTTTTTATCTTTTCTGCATTCTTTACATTTTCTTCTTTCAGTACCTTGACATCATTCTCCAGTATTTTCAATAATTTCTCCAAGGCATTCGTCATGTTCTCCATCTTCGTAGATAGTTCCTGTCTTAAGGACATGAGATCCTGTCTCATCTCCTGTTTCATGTCCTTAATCATTTCTTTAAGCTCTTCTTTGAATAGCTTAAAGTTCTCTTCCATTTTTGTTGGCATGTCTGGGCCCAGTTTTCTCTCTTCAGATGCAGCTGGTCGCTGCTCGCTGGTAGTCAAGGTCGCGTTATCAGACGGGAGTATAGCTTTCCCGGAGAGCTCTGAAAACACGTCTTCTCCCTTCTCCCTTCTCCCTTCCTTGGCTCAGGAAGAAGCTCCTTGCTGTATGCAAGGAGCTTCTTTTTATAAATACAAGTTCATTGATTAATTAATTGGTTGACTGATTTCTAAGAGATCTGATTGGTCAGGAGGCGGGACTTTATCACTCGCTAAAATCCTAGACAGAGAAAAACCTGGTGCCGAGCAGGCTAGCCTTTCAGCATAAGTTACCATGGTGATTTAGCTCCGTAAGATGTTAGCGAGCTTTGTAGTCCAGCACACACTGATTAAATCCTGGAAGTTAGCGTTAGATAAGAGGTAATCTAGATTAGTAACATACCCCATAAAACTCAATATCGTCCATCTGCGGCCAAAAATGGGCGTTTCCGTTTATCACGGGAACACCCCCTATCTGAAACAAGAATGCCCACCGCTTCTTCGGCTGCTAGATGTGTAAGGAAAACAAGGTGGTGACACCTCCTGTCACTGTGTCACTGTATGTTTTTTTTTAAATATATATCAGATGAAATAAACAATAATGTCATACATAGTTTTGAGACTGCTTTGAGTTATAAATTTACCAAATATAAAAGCATTTAAATGTATATAGATATATGAAAATATAAAACAAAGATCGTTTTAATGAAAAAGTTGACACTTTTACGGCAGATGAAAAAACATTAAAACACTTAAATATTGCACTGAACAGTTTTTTAATTTAATATTAACTACCATGGAGTGTTATACATTATTAAAAAGCTTATTTTCTTAAGAAAACCACCACATTACTCTGAACATTTGTCCCATCAATAGGAATAAAAAGAGAACTCAACAAGATAAAGAAACAAATTTAATTGGCTGTAAATATTTAGTAAAGAACAAATCTGGTACATATCTTAAATTAAAAGCATAATTAAAATTGTCCTATTTGTATATGCCCTACACTCTGTAATTCAGCTTCCAGAGGAATATTTTCAGTGAAGGCTATGAAAGATATGGACAAAATAAATAGTAGATAGTGACTAGTGAAGTGAGTGGGAACAATGTGATAACTTATTACATTCTTACAGTTACTACAGTATTTCTAATTATTACTACTGGTTAATGACAAGTACAGAGTCATATTTATTCATCCCACAGTGGGGAACCAGTATAGAACAGGAATAAAACAGGATAACAATATAAACATCTGAAATATTAAGGATAAGTCCACTCTTTGTGCCTAAAAATCTTACCTGAGGTATAGACTATAAAAACTATTATTTATACACTTAAGTATATAAATACCAAGAGTAAGTTTAGTATGCTGTTAGCAGTAGGTTCAGACTAAAGTGTTTACTGTGATGTTTATGTATCAGCAGCATAAGCACATGGACAGAATAAACAGCAGGTAAAGTGACTGGTCAACTGTCCGTGGAAACTGTTCTCACATCCTCTCATGTTCAGTACCTGAGATTACATACACACAGACATAGTCAGAGGTTTTTCTGAATCAATCAATTCATTTATTACAGATGAACAGAAATGAATCAACAACAATATTAAATCAATAGAAGAACAGACACTCATCAAGAACACAGCTGTGGTCCTCAGGGTCGTCTCACTCCCTGGGCCTCGAACCTAGATTTCTTAGCTTTTTATTCTATGTTATCTGGTGTTTCTTCTCCTTTGCCTGGCACATGGCTGGGTCATGTGACTTCTTTAGTTATGATACGTCAAACATTAGTGATTGTCAGGGTCAAACATGAGCTCATCACAGATAAAGACGTACATGCAGGAAAACATTTATTAGTCAAAGCACAGATTTCAAAAGTTACAGTATTTATTTAATTAGAAGATGTTTTACATTTACAAATCACATGATCAGTTTATTAGTTAAAGATGACATTTACTGGTGATTTAAAGCAACACAAATTATGTTTAGGATTATTGATTTATTCATTATTATTGATCATTTATGGGTCTATGGTGTCTGATTATTTGATTAGGTGTGTCTATGGGAGTTGTTTAACGTGTGTGAAGTTTAATTTTTAAAATATAATTATTCTTATTTGTTAATGATTTAGACTTTTGGGTCAAACTGGCATTTTAGTGTAAATCTGAGTGTCCTAGTTATTTATATCTGATTTGTTCCATTTAGATTAAATTGAAATCAGACGCTTTAAAGCAGTTTGTTTTTGTCCTGTGGGGCTTTGAAAAAAGTTGAGCTGACTGAGAATGTTTTTTATTAACAGGATTAATGAGTATAAAAATATACAATTCTAGTATTACACACAAATAAACCATGAATAATAAACCATTCTAACAAAAACAATACTACAGTATTACACAATAGTTACTACAGAGATGAGTGACATGTCTGGAGTCAGCTTTTTTGATGTTTTATGGCAGTTTGCAACTGAGACCAGTGCATTACCGCCACCTACTGGATTCTAGGTGGACCAGAATTTAAGAAGACCAAAGACAAGCAACGTGAAATTAACAGTAAATATACAATGTGTTGACTTGTATATAAACTGTAAGTATATTAAATAAACATATGTGCTTCATATACACATTTATGTTTTTATTTAGGCTGTTTTATAATTTAGGAATTAGGGCTGGACGATATATCGAGATTCAAGATGTATCGAGTTTTCTATTTTGGCGATATAGAAAACTATTATATTTTATATATATATATATATATATAATAACTTATGTATCAAATGTATATAATAGTATGTATCATTATGTATATAATAACTTATGTATCAAAATACTAGTTTTAGGAGTTGCTGCTTTTATTTCTCAGAACAACATGTAAAGCTCAGTTAGATGATTAATGAGTGTCACATATTGATCAGCTGTTTGTTAATAAATGTACCTGGTGTAGCATTTTATATCAGCAAATTTAACTCAGAATTGTTTTTCTGGTCAGAGTTTTTTTGAAATAAAATTATCTAGATTTATATCATATATCATCATTTTGAGAAAATATATTGAGATATGAGTTTTGGTTCATATCACCAGCCCTAGTAGGAATGTTCACAGTATTTTAATGTTAATAAATGTCGACCTACCAGATTATAATCATATCATTGTATTTAGTAAGTGGTTGACAAGTGGGTATTTTAGATTTATTGTACATCTATATTAAAATATAAGGAATACTGGAGCTTGGTTGGGAGGGTGGGACAGATCGTAGTGGGCACCAGAAAATTTCCCTTATTTTCAAATCCAAAACTTGACAGGTATGATCTAACTATATCATATGACTTATTAATAAAACTCACGCTTATAAGACTCCTTGTTTTCCAACCAAACCACCTCCAACAACGCAGAAGAAGAAGAGGAAACTACTTTTAAAAAAAAATCAGAAGAAGAAGAACAGGAGAAATGGACTCTCGGTACATGCAACTTTATTTGTCTTAACAAAGAGATCAATAAATTTGATCAGTTACGATGCGTCTCTATTGACAGAGATCTTCATTATAACGGTTGTACTTGACGACGGCATCACGTTCACTTGATAAATTGTTGCTTCGTCTTGGCTATAATAATAATAATAATAATAAATATATATTCCATCAAAGACAGAACAGATAAACACATACGACACCAATCCATGTACTGTTTGTTCTTTGGTTATTTATGTATTTATTTATTTATTGTAGGAAGAGGGCCAGAGATAAACACTTATTTCACATGTCTTTAAAACGTTCAAAATAAGGTTAATCTTATTGTGTGTGTAGACCTGAGGGGTATTCCATAAAGGAAGGTTTAACAAACTCTGAGTTTATCCATAAACTCTGGGTCAACATACCATGCGATGGGAAACTCTGGGTATCTGATTCCATTACAGCTGGTATGAAGTGGGTTAATCAACCCTGAGTATGTAAACCTTGGGTTACTTACGTGCATGCACGATAAAAAGCCATCATCAATGGATCGAAGATGACTCGAGCTGCCATGACAACCAAACAGAAGAGAGTGATTTATTCACCCCAATGGGTGAAATAAGCCGGTGTTTGATGAATATGAGCCTGTTCTAAAGGTGTGTTCAGTCTTTAGTGACTATAATGGCTTAAATCACCCATAATTAGTCACACTTTTTGGTCCCTTCATCATTTTATTGCTTCAGGGACGTGAAGAGCGGTGAATAATATGAATAAAATGTGTCTGAGGAGACGTGTCAGCATCATAGGATGTCTGCATAGAGAATCCTCCTGTTACACTGGATATAAACACAGTAAATGCCGCTTGATATCGAATCAATTATAATGATTTTTAATGTAATATTGTCGCCAGAGTCATCTACACGTCCTAAATAATGTCATAAAAAAACACTGAAGCAGGACATGAACCCACGACCCTTTACTACCAAGAGCAGCGGCACAGTTCACTGTGCCATCATAACTTCATAGATGTCTGATCTACAGATTTAACTGTATAACAATATAAAACAACAATTGAGCCTTAAAAGTGGATTTATTTAAATTATCATCTCCTCCTTTATATTATCCACAGGTTTGTATTCAGTGAACTTTACTACAGACGTCAGTAGATGTTTTAATGCAGATCAACCTCTCAGTGACTTTCACTAAATGATCTGTATCCACAATGTTAGAAAGAAAACTAGCATTTGCACAAAAACAAAAAGACGTAAATCAACACAACATTAGTAATGATGTGAACACATCTGTGGTGTGTGATGTTACTAATGTGTTTCAGAGAAAATTGTTAAGGTTCATTAAAGTGTTCAGAAACGGTGTTCAGGTGGGCGGAGCCAGGTAGAAACCCAGGGTTTCTTTGATAAAACCTGCCAGCGACCAGGTTTAGTTCATGGACAATGTTGCTATGGTAACATACTCAGAGAAGAACATACCTCGCATTTAGGAATGAGATACTCAGAGTTTCCCTCATTTCAGCCTGAACATACTCAGAGTTTGAACATAACCTGCTTTATGGAATAAACCTCAGGTCCAGGACCTGTGGAGGGAAACCAGGTGCAGATTTCAGTTCTGGTTCTGTTCACTCTGACAGAATGTGACGTCCTTAAACTCTCGCTCTATTTTTTGTAAATATCCAAATTCCTCACATCAACAAGATTTCTCCATTAACATTTTGAATTTAAAAAAAAAAAGACTATATATATGTTTTTTTAAATGAAGTTTGCCTCCAATTAGAGGGTCTATCACTTAGTACCAGTGACAACTACTGGTTACACAGAGACAGCCAATAGAATGTCCTGGTTTGATTGTAAGGTTTACACTTTAAGATGGAAATTGTTTTCTATATATCTTCTTTTAATTTCTTTAGAAACTAGAGATCTATTAAACTTCTATTATATTTCACTGGGTTTAGTTTAGTGTAATATTTACAGGTTGTTAAGAGCTAAATAAACCATAGTTTCCCTACATATGTCTTCTTCTTTCTGTAATAGCTGCTGTACTACTGATGAACTTCTCTCTGAAAAAGAAATATGTATAAAAATACTGTCACACTTATTATGTTGATTATGTTTTTTAAGCATTTTTTAATGAATATATCCAAGCCTCTCATTCAGAGAGTGATGGTTTGTTTTTGAAGTAATAATTATGTGTGTGTTCAAGGACCAGGAAGCAGCTCACATCTGGATCTGGATCTGGACCTGGACTCAGCTGTGTGTCCTTTAGAAGTGACCAGTCCATGGACAGACCCATTAACTTCAAAGGAGGTCCATCTACTGACCCACAGTGAGTCCACATAAAGAAGGTTGCTGGTTGTCTTCCTGATGGTCCAGGGGCCTCATTTATTGATCCGTTCATAGAACTGGTTCTAAATACGTTCAGACCAATGAAATGTAGAATGTGCACCAGTACAAAAAGAATCAGTATTTATGAAGCGTGTGGACAGAGGTCGTACACACAGCAGTGTTGATTAATCCCACCTGTTCTAAAGCTAGCACATGTTTAGGATCATTTGCAATTATTGTTTTTTTTCTCCATATTTCATGACTTTTCCTAATTTGATACAATTAATTAAACATAAGATGATCATGATGATATTTATTCATTGTGATGAACACATATTACACACATTGGTGTAAAACGTGTGTGTGTGTGTGACTTTACATCTCCACACCTACAGAGTTGATACATGACATTATAAAGTAATTTCCATCCATCCATCCATTTTCATACCCGCTTATTCCCGTTTAACAGGGTCGCGGGGGTCTGCCGGTGCCAATTTCCGGCTCTCATAGGGCGCTTGGCGGGGGTACACCCTGGACAGGGCGCCAGTCCATCACAGGGCTGTAAAGTAATTTAATTTTTTCATTGTCAAACATGTGAAACCCCTCACACACAAAAAACAACCACAAAAAAATAAAAAAAACCCATAAAGTAAAAAATAAATAAATAAAACTCTGTTAAAAGAGGAGTGAAACTTTATAGTGAATAACTCCATAGGAATGTGTATGAACTGTGTATGAATGATGGTGGTGGTCAGAGGGGCTGTAGGCACCAAATGGTAGCCACACTTCTGTCAGTCTGCCCTGTAGCTTACCACCACTAGTATGACTGGTGTGAAGGAATAATTGTTTCTGTTCACAATTTGAGTTTTTATTATTATTATTATATATTTTACAAAAAAGAAATAGAAATAAGTAAATAAATGTCTATAAGGGGGGAGCAGGGAGGGGGTGGGGTCACCAACATCAGTCACTATGGTTCATTGTGTGAGAGTCATGAATGTTCACCACACATTAGAAAATATTTAGATGAAAACTATTCCAGATAAATTAATTGTAATATAAAAGTTTGTCCTGATGGTGGCGCTAGAGAACAGGTCAATGTTTCATTATCAAGTGCTTATTTATGGATTCAACAAATAAACAAAGTGTCTGACACTAAGGCCCTATGCTACTAATCTAGATTATTATATCCTGGATTAATCTCTGTTAGCTTCAACTAACCAAACATTCCCTGTCAGAGAGAAGCTGTCCTACGAAGGTTGATAACAAAATGGTAATTATACCCAAGTGTTTTCAGTCTGGGTACGTGCACGTTCACATGAAAGGGGTGGAGCTAGCAGCGTCTGACCAATCACTACAATGGAGAAAACTGGCAGAGCGTCTTTACAGGAGGAACAGCTTATGATCTTATACTTGCTGTGTGAAAGGAGCTTCTTTTTATAAATACAATACAATTTGATTGATTGATTAATTGATTGATTAAATAATTATCATGAATTTATATCCATGACGACAGTGAAGAGCAACATTGTTAGTGCTGCTCACCAGAAGGCGGAGCTTTTAAACTCTCTCAGATCTGATCCACTTCATAACCTGGTCTGACCAAATTTAAAATGATGAATAATTAAAATCCATAATTCAGACCAAAAACAACACAGTTGTTACAGAAAAGGCAGGAATGAAAGAACACAGACAGGAAGCTGTTGATACTGTTGTTACGTACAGCGCACCTATCCTAGGCTGGCAGTAGGGTAAATCGCCCCTCCCCATCTTCAGATTGCCACTCAGCTGCACTCCGCTCTACTGTCGGTAGCGCGCCTCGTCTGTGGGCGCGTGCTCGTCTGGTCAGCGTTTGACAGCCGCAGGCACAGCCGTGCCTTGACTGGCTGGACACTGCTGGATCCTTTTGATTCTAAGGTTATGGTTTGGGTTTAGACCTGACGGGATCGGGAGTACTGTTTTCATGTTTTCTTTGGGTGGGTTTAGACGGGGTTGGTTTTCATTTCTTAGTTTGGGTGTGGCCCCAGCTCCGCGGGCCCTGTACAGGGTTAACCTGGCACTGCACCTTTTTGTTCTGTTTAGCTGACTCGTCAGGTCCAACTTTCAGTTCTTACTTTGTCAATCGTTACCTTGTCTTTCTTTTTTTTTTGTTAGTTTTGTGACATGGGATTTAGGACTTTGCTGATAGCTCCTTTTTCCTCAGGAAACAGTGGAAACCCAGCAATCCTGGCACTGCATAAATAAAAACGTTAAAATTGTATATCCTGGTTTCCCCCTGTCCTTTATAAATATGTTCATTCCTTTCGGGTCGTAACACTGTTAATGTGTAAAAGTGTGAGATTATTTATGAATAATAATAATCTTTCGCAACAAGAACTGTTGATTGATTTGTCACATGACTGTTCCAGGGTTTGAGTTTGTTTTATTTAGTTTCACCATCTTATTTCTTGGCAGAAATACTTTTAAAAACTTGCTGTACATTCAGCTGACATAAAAATCTTGTTTTCAAATATGTAGAATAATTGTGAATTTATCAGTAGTACTTTTAATAATTTAGTAAATTTTTTGCAGGCACCTTTTTTCTCCATCAAATGTATTTAAAAGAATCTAAAATTAAAGAGAGAATGTTATTTAACTGTCGAACCTTGTCATAATTTTATTTATTTAAAGATTTTTTTAAATTTAAAAAAAAATGTTTATGGTCTTGGTCTTGACTCGGTCTCTGCTCCCGGTAGTCTCGGCCTTGGTCTCGGTGCATTCTGGTCTCGGGCAAGTCTTTTCTCGGATAGTGTGGTCTTGAACACAACACTATCGTTCAGCATAAGTTACCATGGTGATTTAGCTCTGTAAAACATTAGCATGCTTCATAGTCCAGCACACACTGATTAAATCCTTGAAGTTAGCGTTAGATAAGAGGTAATCTAGATTAGTAACATACCTCCTAAAACTTGGTCAATGATCAATAAAAAATCATTTTGTGGAGGTAAATATTCCTGGGGTCAGATTGACCCCAAGGGTAAAATGTGTTGGTGATATTTGAGGATAATAGGAGGTTCAGAATGTCTGAACAGACTTTTTCTAGTAGATTCTGACCAAAGCTATAAATGAAATCAAGGATCAACAAATAAACAAACATCCTGAACAAAGACTCACTTATTGATACGTGAACAATAATCATGTTTAACATGTGAAATGTGTGACTTTTTAAAGAGAGCTGAGGGTCAAACTTCTCTAAAATCTCTGTGTGATTCTGTGTTGTTTGAATGACTGCAGCATTACATCATCACATGATGATGTCACACTATTTCACTTTAAACACACACAGCCATCAGCCTTTTAGCACAACTATTGTGTGTGTTCACTGACACTTCCTAAACGTGCACAGACCCAGGTGTAGTGCTGCTCCTGGGGGTCCTCAGGGTGGTTAGGGGGGTCATTAGCCCCAGCTTCAGTACGTAACCGTATCCCTCTATGACCCATAGAGATGTTGTAATAAATCATCAGAGGTTGATCAATCATTTCTAAGCATTGTAACACTCACCAATGGAACATTTGTTCTTTTTGCCTTAAAGGAGACATATCATGGTTTTAAATCCTTTCTTTTTACATATAAATCATACAGTTGTGGTCTATATAAAGTGGAACTGCAATGCTTGGGTCTGAATTCCTAATTTTTATAGCTCCACCCCTTTTCTACCCCTTTTCTGATGTCCTTCTGAGAGCAACTCGTTTTGGTGCGGCCTCTTTAAATGCAAATGAGACACTTCATACCTCGCCCCCTCTCCAGGTTGCAGAGGTGACAGTCAGTTCAACTCCACCCTGCTCGGCCATTTTTGTAGTTTGATAGAAGAGATATGGCTATGTAGCGGCGCAGAAAAAGTTTATTCACACGTTATTTACACAATGTCAACAACGTTAGACTTGTCCATCCAGCCTTACATGTTCCAGCCAGAGTCGGACCCGGCGGAGCGAGATGAAAATGAAGACGATGAACCTGTAGAACCTTAACAAGTGAGCTAACACAAGCACCGAGCTAACACTAGCGCCAAGCTAACGTCACGAAATGCATTTTAATAGTCTTTTCAGAGAAAAAACAGCAAAATGAAATGACTAATGAAAACTTTAGACTTAAATTAAATCACGTAGGCCATATCATCAAGGATCTAAAACGAGCACACACTGCTAACATATGAAGTCGGTGCAACTGCTAATGCAAACAAAACAATGACAGGGACGTCTTATCATCACACTTTTTAGTGTTATTTACAGCTTACCGAAGTGCTCTGTTCGTCGTCTCCAAAGATAGAAGGAATTGAACCCTCAACCAGACAAAGTCTTTCAGCAAATCCTTCTTTATACTGGTGGAGGTTAATGAAGCAGTCATCCTTGAAGTGCTTCGCGCACACAAAAATGACCTTACCCACAGATGTGGGTACATTTCCGTAAAAAATAAAACTCAACCAGGCACTTTGAAAAGGTTCTGATGCTGGGAGACGTTGTAATGAAGCGTGTGGGTTACTACATCCAACAACCCAACATTTTGACTTATCCTCTCGTAACTTCTGCATCATTAAGCTTGGACTACAAAATAAAAGCCAGAAATAAAAATGGCGGATTGCTCGAAGTGTTGGGCCTGGAGTTGATGTACTAATTTGGCAGTTCCGCTGCAAATACTGTGGCGTTATTGTTCAAAAAACATCATAGAGAATCGAAAAATTGAAGCATATTGAAAAATATGACCAAAACAGAATATAAAGATATCTACGGAGCACCTGAACAGATTATTTTGAACTTTTCTGTACTTCTAAACAATCTAAATATACATCAAAATGCATTTAAGGGCTAAAAAAGTGGATTTAGCATGATGTGTCCCCTTTAAAGAATATTTAATTTTTTCCAATTGTAAATATTGCATTACATCTCTGAGAAGGTGTTGATGAGTAGGAGGGATTGTATTGTTCCAGTTTAGTTAAAATTAGACGTCTGGCTAGCAACATCACAAAACATAATACATTACTTTGCCAACTGTTCAAATGTATATCTGTAGGTACAACACCAAATAATAACATTACTGGTCAGCTGGGAGTTTAACATTGAAAATGACTGACAAAGTCTCAATTATTTCATACCAGTCGAGGGTGATGTACGGACAGTTCCAAAATGTGTGAGACAATGAAGCAGGGGCATAGCCACAACGTTCACAAGAAGCATCCAGTCCCGGAAACATCCTGGACAGTCTTTGTTTGGAGAAGTGCAATCGATGTAGGATTTTAAACTGCAGCAGACCATGTCTGATACACACTGAAGAAGAGTGGATCTTTTTTTGAGCTTCAGTCCATTGGTCGTCTGTGACATTTATTCCCAAGTCTTCATTCCAATCATCTTTTATATGGTCAAGTGTAGTTATACATTCTATCTGTGAAAGGTTATTATATATTTCAGAAGTGGATCCTTTTTTAAGTGGGTTATTCAGTAATACATTGTTCATCGGACAAACTTCAGGTTGATTGGGAAAAGAGGAAAATGTTGTCTTACGTATTTGTAAATATTTTACAAAGTCTTTGTGATCAATATTAAATTTCTGTTTTAATTGTTCAAATGTTGGAAATAATTTATCAATGAAAAGGTCTATACTTGCATGCACTCCTTTAAGGTCCCATCGTTGAAACGTTTGACCTGAAAACAACTTATGTGCTTGATTACCAGTTATTGGTGTAAGGACTGAACATTGATTCCACTGAAAGTGTCTTCTGAACTGAGACCATATTTTAATGAATGAGACACAACTGGATTTTGACTCTTTAGAAAGATCAGAGGTATAGTATATCAATGACCTCAATGTATTAGGGGCGGAAGCTTGATTTTCCATCTGTTCCCAATCAGGTTTGAGAGATCCATTCCAAAATGACATACATCGAATACTGCAGGACCAATAATACAACCAGAAGTTGGGCAATCCCATTCCTCCTATGGGTTTGGGTTTTTGTAAAAACAATTTTTTTAATTCTTGGTGTCTTTTAATTCCAAATAAAGGATGTAATTAAAGAGTTTATTTTGGTAAAAAAAAAAGTTCTTATTAATCAAAATTGGAACACACTGAAATAAAAATAAATATTTTGGCAGAACATTCATTCCGATGATATTAATTCGACCAGCGAGAGGGAGATTAAACCACTTCTCAATCTGTTGCTCTGTTTGTATAGATTCACAAAGTTTTTGCTGAAGAGGCCAGAGATTTCCTGCGTGATATTTATTCCAAGATATTTGAAACAGTCTGAAACAGTGAAGGAAAAAGCGTTGAACATGTGTATTTGAATTTTTGCTTTAGAGCTAATTGGAAACAGTATGCTTTTTGACAGATTAATTTTATATCCCGATACTTTACTGAAATCTGATAGCATGGTCATAATTTTTGGTAGAGACAAAGATGGATCTGAAATGTTTAAAAGCAGATCGTCTGCATACAAGGATACTTTATGTTCTGTACCCTCTCTTACAATCCCCTCGTAATCGTCCGCAGAGCGCAGCAAAACAGCAAGAGGTTCTATGACCAACACAAACAACAAGGGAGACAGAGGGCAACCCTGTCGTGTTGAACGGTGGAGAGGGACAGAGTAAGAATCCATATTATTTGTGTGAACACACGCTTTAGGCTGAGCGTAAAGTAAATGAATTAAAGAAGTATAGAAGGGGCCAAATCCGAACCTCGGCAGGACCGAGAAGAGAAAATCCACTCAACCCTGTCGAAGGCCTTCTCGGCTTCTAGTGAGAGCAATATTTCCGTTACTTCCTTATTTGGTTTTGAGTGTAGATAATATTGAACAGTCGTCTGATGTTATAAAACAACTGCCTGTCTTTAACAAATCCTGTTTGGTCTGGTGACACAAGAGTTGGAAGGACCTTTTCCAAACGCAAGGCTAAGATCTTTGCCAATATTTTGTTGTCTACATTCAAGAGACTTATGGGTCTATATGAACCTGGTTCTAGTGGATCCTTGCCAGATTTATGAATCAAAGAAATGCATGTATCGTATAGTGTAGGAGGTAGAGAACCTGTAGTCAGTGCTTCATTATAAACACTTAAAAGAAGTGGTGAAATTGGTCTATAAAAGTCTTGTATAATTTGACACTGTAATCATCAGGTCCAGGGCATTTAGAGTTTTGCATACACTGTATGGCTTGTTTTATTTATAAGTTTGATATAGGTTGTTCTAATATCATTTTGTTTTCCCAACTTATAGTAGGTATTTGTAGGTTATCAAAAAAATGTTTTATGAAGCATGGATCTTTATTAAATTCTGAAGAATACAATTTCGTATAGAAGTTCTTGAAAGTATCATTTATTATTTTAGGATTTGTTGTTGTCTGACCAGTATCTATTCGTATCTCTGTTATTAATCTTGATGCTGCTTCTTCTTTAATTTGCTGGGCTGATAGTTTACCTGTTTTTTTCCCCCATATTCATATTTTTTGTACCTTAATTGTGTCAAGGATTTAATGGTTTCTGCTGTATACAGTAAATTGAGTGTTCAGTTTGCACTGACTGCTTTCTTTTATATAGATCAGGTGTAGGGGAGTTAGCATAAACTTTGTCAATTTCTTTTAGTTCTTGGGTCAATTTCAACTCCTTTTCCCTCCGTTGTTTATTTTTTAAGCTACTCTGGAAAATAATCTGGCCTCTGATATATGCTTTAAATGTTTCTCACAAAGTAGATCTTTTTATATCTGGATCATCATTTGTGTGAAAAAATATTTCAATTTGTTTCTGCAATTCTTCAATTATTTTATCATCTGATAGAAGTGCATTATTAAACCTCCATTTTTTGGTTATCTGCCATATTCCATCTCTATTTGGAATGACACCCGACTATGGTCAGATAACACAACTGCTTTGTAATCACAATATTTAATGTTTGTTAAATATGCATAATCGATTAAAAAGAAATTTATTCTAGAAAACGAATGAGTTAGGAGATAGAACTCTAAATGGATCAAATAATTCATAGGTGTTCATGAATCTATGAATGGTTTTGGCAGATTTTGATAAGATAGATGATTTTTGTGATGATCTATCAATTGTTGGGTCTAACACCAGGTTCATATCCCCTCCAATTATTAATTTATGGGAGTCCATATTAGGTAATGCTGTAAAGAAAGAACAAAAAAAAAAGTCACGTCATCAACGTTGGGGGCGTATACATTTGCGAGAGTAACTGATTTATTGTGCAATTTTCCTGTAACAATAACATATCTTCCTCGAGGGTCAGATATTACTTTTGATGCTGAAAAAGGAATTGCTTTTTTTAATAATTATAGCTGCGCCTCTGTTTTTTACTGGAAACTTAGAATGATACACCTGTCCAATCCATTTAGCTCGCAACCGTTTATGATCCTGATCTTTTAAGTGTGTTTCTTGTAAAACCGGATATTCATGTCTAATGTTTTAAGGTGAGTCAATATATTCTCTCGTTTAACAGGTCCATTGAGTCCTTTACAATTCCAGGAGATAATATTGACCAAATTTTTATGCCCAGATAAATGCAAAATATAATTTTTAGCCATAACTGTTAATTATATAAATTAATGTATTTCTAAAAAAATAATAATATTAAATAAATAAATGAATAACATTGTGTACAAATATACATGTATATACCTCCATACACACCCTTATGCATATAAACATATTTATGTATACTTGTGTGCCAACGTATGCACATACATTCATAGTGAGGAAATTTAGGAACAAGTAAATAATAATAATTAAAAAAAAAATAATAAAATAAATAAAAAGTAAAAATATTCACATTCTTTGGGTACCTGGTTCAGTCTGTTACACAGTTCCTGTAGGCCACAGTATTACCACAAGTGTCAAAATTAGTGCTCTTACGTTCAATGCTCCTCCAGTGAAGGTACCTTGTTGTTGTCAATAAACCTCTCCACTTCCCGTGGGTCGGTGAATGTTTTTTTGGAGCCGTCGACTGCAATCTCCAATTTGACAGGAAAAAACATTCTGTATTGGATTCCAGCGTCGCAGAGTTTAGTTTTCACTTGATTGAAGACTGCTCGTTGTTATACTACCTCTGGGCTCATATCTGGGAAGATGTGTATCTGTGCTCCTTCAAAGAACAGCTTGCCTTTGGTCCGAGACAGCAACATGATCTTTTCTTTATCCGAATAGTAGTGGAGGTTAGCGATCATAGGTCGGGGTTGTTCACCACTACGTGGTTTTGGGGCAAGGCTCCTGTGGGCGCGATCAACCAGGATGGGACCGTCATAGTTTTCTTCACCAAGCACTGTGGACAGAAACTTAGTCACAAACGTGGTTGGCTTATTCTTTTCAGATCCTTCTGGAATGTTTAATATCCTGAAGTTTCTTATGATCAGCAGAAATTGGTAGGAGTTCTCCAAAGTCGTAAGTCTATCAGAAGCGTCACTGAAGGACTGATCCATGCTCGTCTGTGTGTCAGCCACTTCCGCCTGCATTGAGGATAGTCTCTCAACTTTTTCCGTTAGCTCGTCACAGATAGTTTTCATCTCCGCTTTGGTTGTCTCCTGTAAGGATGACATCTCAACGCGTATTTCTTGGCCGAGACCTTCCATCTCTGTTTTAAGAAATGATCGCATGGTGTCTGTACGAGTTGAATTCTGATCTCAACTCGGCACGCAAAATGCCAAGTGATATTGGGCTTTCTTCTGTTATCCCCGTAGCGCCGCTAGCTTTAGCACCTTCACTTTTTTCTGCGGTGGCGGCGTGAAATTCAACCTCCAGAATTGTCTGCGTGTATTGCCTGCCCCTCCTTTGAGACATTCTGATCTCACGGATGTTGTGGCTCGATTTATTTGAAGTTGGCTGGTCCGGAAAGTAAACTTTTAATCAATTTTACACGGAGCTGGTCCCTTACTCTGCTTACGCCATGAGACCGGAAGTGGAAGCTCTGTGGCCTTTTTAATGTGTGAATGTTATTAATGAAACACATTATAGTGATGATTTATTCAATTTAAATTGTATTTTTAAGGAACCTGTTTACACTTATTTTTATGAGTACTGTTCCTTCTACTTTAGTAATTCATATTCAACATTATGAAGTAACAGTACTTTTACTCTACCCACCACTGGTTGGTGTTTCATTGTTTTCATTGCTTGATTGGTAATGCAGCACACCTGAGTGGAAACAGGAGGGAGTCTGATCACTCACAGCACGCACACATACACACACGCACACGCACACACTGACCTCATTGGGAGGTGGAGACACATGATTAACTACACATTTTTCTCTTTATTATACAAATATTGCTTTTTTTGCTTGCTTTTATCGATAGATAGTCTGATATTATGTATTGAGGTTATTATATTAAGAACTTTGGGTGGATCTGATGAAGGAACGTAGACAGGTTCAATTTGTTGGGTGTGTCTCGTCTTAACCAAGTCGCGGTGCGTATCATAAAGCCTGTCATTGTTTCATGTTCAAATGACAGATATAGTATAGTATGACTTTGTATTACGGCACAATTAACAACTACTCAATAATTAACTGAATTTATTTACAGTATTAGGTTCAGGCATGTTAGTAGGACAAAGAGCAAAACACACACACACACACACACGAATCATCTTTTATCATATTGCAAATACATTCTAAACCCTATGATTAGCAACTTTAACCTTACACTTAACAGCATTGATAAGGAAAGAGCCTGTAGATACATTTCACAACAAACTTACAACTACAGAGTCCAGACTGGTGAAATGTACAGATGATATATCAGATTGGACCAAAAACTGAACAGAAAAAAAAACACAGCACAAGTATATCAATGGTCTTTTTTTTTTAAATGTGTTTTAAGAAGCAGTAAGACAGTAACTAATGCCACTCATTGCCGATAGTCACTAGTCACAAATATGCACATTTATTGGTATTCTGTGATCTTGCTATTCCACTGTTGTCATTACTATCTCCGCCACAGTATTAGTTTGTGTATGTGTATGGTGTTTTTATTTTTATCTATTATTTTTCTGTATATTTATTTCTGTATATTTTTTGTTTATTTTTTTAAATTTTTGTTTTTGTTTTAAATATTGGCCCTATTTAGTTAGGTGCGTGAAGCCAGGGTGAAAAGTGGCCCATTGAGAGTAGTAAGCACCCCCAATCAAAAACCCTCTACCCAGCTGCCCTATCTGGTGGAGTGAGTGGTGAACATGACTCAGCACTTTTGATGGACTATGTTATTTGATGTGGTGCTGATGTAAATCTCAGCAAACAGTGGAAGGTGAACGAGGCTTTGTAGGAATGGTCTCCAGTGTGTAGGTGAGTCTTAGACAGTGTGTGATCTTCAGATTTGTGAAGGATTGAAGACAAATAAAGCCTCAGTCCAACAGACTTGTTCTCCTATTCAGTGGAAACATGCTGAGATGTTCCACACGTGAGCTGAGCTCCAAAGGCTGCTCCACACTCATTGCACTGTGGCTCTGCAGGACATCACCCACTGTTACTGATGTTCACATGATGTTAGCAGAGCTTTCTGTGCTTTCCTCCAGCTCTTCCTCAGCATGTCTGAGTGTCTGTGTCTTCTCCACAGCAGCTTGGAGGGTGTGGATGGTTCCTCTGGAGCTGAGCCTGACTCCATCTTTACGGTGTGTACGTCTACAAAGACACTAAACCTGTGTCAGCCTGTGATCAAACCACTGTACAAACACACACACACACACACACACACACACACACACACACACACACACACACACACACACACACACACACACACACACAGATGATTGGAGCAGGCCTTCACTCATCACCTTTAATGTGTTTGTGTTCCAGCTGCTGGAGGACAACATCATCAGCTTTGTTAAGGCTGAACTCAAACACATGCAGAAGATTGTAGATGGAGATGATCCAGAGTGCTCAGAGAGTCAGATGGAGGGTGAAGATGAGGAGCAGAGGAGGAGCAGGGAGGCCTTTCTGAACATCACACTGTATTTCCTGAAGAGGATGAAGCAGGAGGAGCTGGCTGAGCATCTGCAGAGCAGTAAGAGTATGTGAACATCTTCACTGTGAGGAACATCACATGAAGGACACAAAGCTGGCTTTTCTTTTTCAAAGCATGATTCAATCAGTCACATTTAATCTGAGGAACCATCCGGACTGAGAACATCACACACTTTGATCTCCAATATTCAAACCTGCTCTGACTTCTCCACTCTAACATTAAGTTTGTCTTCATTCAGGAACAAAGGCTCATCGATACCAACGTGAGCTGAAGTCCAAGCTGAAGAAGAAATTCCAGTGTGTGTCTGAGGGCGTGGCTAAAGCAGGAAGTCCAACCCTCCTGAAGGAGATCTTCACAGAGCTCTACATCACAGAGGGAGGGTGTGGAGAGGTCAACCAGGAACACGAGGTCATACAGATAGAAACAACATCCAGGAGATCAGACACAGCAGAAAGAGCCATCACACTAGAAGAGCTCTTTAAAGCACCTCCTGGAAGACCTCAACCAATCAGGACAGTGATGACAAAGGGCGTGGCTGGCATTGGGAAAACACTCTTAACACACAAGTTCACTGTGGACTGGGCTGAAGACAAAGCCCAGCAGGAGGTCCACTACACATTCCCCCTGACCTTCAGAGAGCTGACGTGCTAAGGGGGAGGAGTTTCAGCTTGGTGGGACTTGTTGATCACTTCTTCTCTGGAAACAAAGAAGCAGGAATCTGCAGCTTCCAGGACTTTTTGGTTTTGTTCATCTTGGATGGTCTGGATGAGTGTCGGCTCCCTCTGGACTTCCTCAGCACTCAGACCCTGACTGATGTCTCAGAGTCCACCTCAGTGGAGGTTCTGCTGATAAACCTCATCAGAGGAGAACTGCTTCCATCAGCCCGCCTCTGGATAACCACACGGCCTGCAGCAGCCAATCAGATCCCTTCTGAGTGTGTGGACATGGTGACAGAGGTCAGAGGGTTCACTGACCCTCAGAAGGAGGAGTACTTCAGGAGGAGGTCCACAGATAAGGTGCAAGTCAGCAGGATCATGTCCCACATTAGGACGTGTCGTAGCCTCCACATCATGTGCCACATCCCGCTCTTCTGCTGGATCACTGCTACAGTTCTGGAGGACATGTTGAAGAGCAGAGAGGAGGGAGAGCTGCCCAGGACTCTGACTCAGATCTACATCCACTATGTGGTCCTTCAGAACAAAGTCAAGTCAGTGAAGTTTGATGGAGGAGCTGTCACAGATCCACACTGGAGTCCACAGAACAGGGAGATGATGGAGTCTCTGGGAAAACTGGCTTTTGAGCAGCTGCAGAAAGGAAAGATGATCTTCTATGAGAGTGACCTGACAGAGTGTGGCATGGACCTCAAAGCAGCCTCAGTGTGCTCAGGAGTGTTCACACAGGTCTTCAGAGAGGAGAGCAGCCTGTACCAGGACAAGGTGTTCACCTTCATCCACCTGAGCCTTCAGGAGTTTCTGGCTGCTCTTCATGTCCATCAGACCTTCATCAGCTCTAAAGTCAACCTGCTGGAACAACAACCACAGAAGAATAACTTATGGGTATTTCTTTTCCCTAAAATTCTATACTTTTTCCAGAGTGGAGGTCAGCGTGACTTTAACCTTCTCCATCAGAGTGCTGTGGACGAGGCCTTACGGAGTCCAAACGGACACTTGGACTTGTTCCTCCGCTTCCTGCTGGGTCTTTCACTGCCAACCAATCAGAGGCTCCTAAAAGGCCTGCTGACACAAACAGGAAGTGACTCACAGACCAATCAGAGAACAGTTAAATACATCAAGGAGAAGCTGAGTGAGAGTTTGTCCACAGAGAGAAGCATCAACCTGTTCCACTGTCTGAATGAAATGAATGATCGCTCTCTGCTGGAGCAGATCCAACAGTCCATGAGATCAGGACGTCTCTCCAGAGAGAAACTGTCTCCTGCTCAGTGGTCAGCTCTGGTCTTCATCTTACTGTCATCACAAGAACATCTGGATGTCTTTGACCTGAAGAGATTCTCGCCTTCAGAGGAAGCTTTTCTGAAGCTGCTCCCAGTGGTCAAAGCCTCCAAGAATGTTGAGTATGTGACTTTAGAAGAACATGTCTTTAATTCTGTCACAGACAAACATCTGTAAGGTTTATCTGATTCTTCATCAGGTTGAGTTCCTGTGGTCTCTCAGAGAGAAGCTGTGCAGCTCTGTCCTCAGTCCTCAGCTCTCAGTCCTCCAGTGTGAAACATCTGGACCTGAGTAACAATGATCTGCAGGATTCAGGAGTGAAGCTGCTGTGTGAAGGACTGAAGAGTCCTCACTGTAAACTGGACTCTCTCAGGTCAGTGGATCACATGTTCCATCAACATTGTCCTGTTCCTCGTCTCCTCACTTGTTTCCTGAGTTGTGGATGTTTTTCTGAATCCAGTCTGTCAGGTTGTGTCATCACAGAGGTGGGCGGGGCTTCTCTGGCAGCAGCTTTGAGCTCCAACTCCTCCAGTGTGAGAGACCTGGACCTGAGCTACAACCATCCAGGAGACTCAGCAGTGAAGCTGCTCTCTCAGATACTGAACACTCTGAGGTGAGACACATCACAGCAGCTCATCACATGTTCACATCAATCCCCATCACATGTGTGACAGAGAGCTGTATCAGAGGAATGTGATAAAGGTGTGAGAGGTGGGACACCAAAGGAGGAGGACTGGGACAGGTTAGAGGGATGAAGGACAGAGATAAGAAGGTAGTGAGGAGTGAGGAGAGGCTGATGGAGAACTATGAGGAGCTGATGAAGGAATGAGAGAGAAGATCAGAGGAGGTGGAACCAATCAGTGAGGATTGTGTTCATACAGAAATAAAAATATATCTTATGAAATTATATTTTAATATTTTCTATGAAACAAGTTATCAAGTCAGAAAATTAGGGATGAAGCAAAATGTAAATTACTGGCTGAAAACTGAAATAAATGATTGCATTTCCAGCTCTAACTGTTACTAACCACTAAAATTAAAACATTGCAATTGTATAAATTAATACCAATTTTTCAAATAATCAATCAATTAAAGGTAGGGTAGGGGATTTTTTTTCCAGTTACACTTTAAGTTTTTGGTTGAAATTTTCTTAATGTTCTAACAAAAATTAAGATCTCATGTGCTCTGAAAAAGGAACAAAGAAAATCCATCATGTGTAGCAGCTGTAAACCTGTAAACTGCAAAAAGTCCACTTAAAAAAATATGCTAAAATAAGAAAAATTACACTTAAAATAAGCAAAATTATCTGCCAACAGAACAAGAAAATTTTACTTGGTAAGATTTTCAAAAATAAGAAAATAATACTAGCCCCATATGACCCACAGCAATCTTGAAATTAGTAGTTTTAGACTAAAAACAAGCAATATTGTCTTTTTTTAGGTTGTAATGTTTAGAACAATTTTCTTAAAATCATAAATATTCACTTATTTTTGGTCTATTTAGACCTTATTATTGTAAATAAGAAAAATTAGCTTAGTAAATAAAACTTGATATGATATATGAAATATGATAATGTTTACAATAAAATAATGCTTAAAATCAGAATTTCAAATGAAATGAAAGACAATTTACCTTAAAATAAGAGTTAAAAAACAAAACTAACAATTGAGACATATCTTTCTACACTTTTATTGTGCAAAAATCACACAATGTCAAGACCACAAACCAGAGCAAGAACCAATAGCCCCACACGACTGTAGTTTAACATCATTGAACAGGAGCCACATTTTAAAAGGAGGGACTTAATGCTGCTGAACTACTTAAACTAAAACTGATGTTTAAACTGTCTTAATCATGAAACTTTCTCCATTCAGCCATAGCTTTTTTGTAGGAAGTAGTCATGTCCTTCTCATGGATGGCATCTAACAAAACCTCTGTCTGTAGCACAGACAGGAGGGTAGCAATGCACTTGGGATATGTGAGGTGAAAGGTGTAATAACAGCCAAGAAGATACATCACGCTTTCAGTGAGGTCTTCTTTGGGGAAAGTCAGCAGAGGAACTGTTCCAATGACCAGGATGCAGTTTGTCTCACAGACAATCACCACAGGGCTGACCAAGGGTCTTGATTGAAGGTAAGTGTTGGGGTCCTCTGCTGACTAAAACAAACAATTAATTAAATCTTCACCCAAATATATAAGTTTGAACAAAGTACATGATAATAGAAACACTCCTTAACAACTGTGACACACACAAAGACGGAACTGCATCGCCCTCGTCCGACAGAGTAGTGATCGAATCCAAACCGAACCCGATAGGCATTAAGATATTTGTGTCCGAGTCCAACACAATTAAAATCAGGGATGTGGGAACTATATTGTGAGGGGGATGAGGGGGCTCATATACCCGCTGTTACCTCGTAGCGCAGGTAAATTCAATACTTGTCTAAACTTCACTCAGTCCGTGCGCTTTGGATAAGTCGTTTAAGCGAACGCACAACGAGACACTTTGAAACACAGTTTCACCACATTTCAGTGATACGCGCGCTTCATAGAACCAATTAACCTGCCAAAAATAGCTACGTTTGCCCTCTCATACAACGCAGACTTACGTGTTATATTTTATTTTTGATAAATGGATAAATCTTGTGTTTAAAGCGCTGCACGGTTTGAGAAACGCCTTTGAAGTGAGGTTACAATGTTGCGTTCTGCACCGCCACAGAGTTAACCATTTCAGACAGTACCGGACTGTCACGTTTACTTCGTGTCTGAGAGTTCAGCGAGCTCCAAAGAGCTCTCCCTCCCTTTAGTCAGACAGAAGCTGGTCACTTCTCCAGAACAGGGCCTGAGCTCAGGGTCTTGCTGAGCTTGGTGCGTAAAAGCAGTGATGCGCTATTGGCCTCCAGCCATGTGTGGGGCGGCCAATATTGTGTACTGCGGGCCCAGTTTATTTATCTTTTTCCCACAAAAATAAAATCTAAATCGCGTCAACTAAACAGGCCCATTTTAATTTTACACCAGTTTCATTTGTTTTAACACGCTGACGTGTCCAATTCTGACCCGAGCCCAAAAATAAGTTCTAAACATTTTTCCGAGCCCGACCGAATCCGTTGGGTTCTGACAGGTCCCGTCGGACTTCGGTCAGGTTGCAGCACTCTAATATATACACAGGTGCTCGTCCTATAATTAGAATATCATGAAAAAGTTACTTCCGTTATTCAACTTAAACTGTGAAACTAATATATGATAGACTCATTACATGCAAAGTGAGATATGTATAGCCTTTATTTGTTATAATTTTGATTATTTTGGCTCAGCTTGTAAAAACCCCGAATTAAAAATCTCATAAAATTTGAATATTTTGAAAATGGACTGTAAGCGATAATCATCCAAATTATAAAAAAAATAAAGGCTTGACTTTATGTCACTTTGCATGTAATGAGTCTATATCACATGTTAGTTTCACTATTTAAGTTGAATTACAGAAATAAATGAACTTTTTCATGATATTCTAATTATATGACGAGCACATGTGTGTATATATGTATATATATATTTATTAACCTTACCTTCAAAATGTGAATCAAAGCATCATTTGGGTGTCCCAACCTCTTCGGCAGAGCTACATGCGAAGGGAACATCTGAGCCATAGTGTCTCGCTTGGCTCTGTGGGCTCTCTGGGAACACAAACAAAAATGATATCAAAAGAAAAGCAGTACACCAACTATTTATAACACTGTGTTGACAACATGATATACAAATGAAAATATTACTTAAGCATTTAGTAAATGTAAAAGTAAAGTCAAATTCTAACCTATAGCACTAAAGAGATCCACCTCTTGGGAAGTTCTTGTAGAAGGAGTTGACTTCTCTAGGATCACAGTGGAGGAAGACGACGAGGCGACTGATGAGGCAGCTGAAGAGACTGAAGCAGTGGAGGAGAAAGGTTCATCACTCTCTTCAGTGCACGTCGCCTGGCTGCTCTGGAATTTTAGGCTTCTAGGTCCTTTTCTTGATGGGGTTGGACCTTGCTTCTTTTTTGGAGTTGTCACATTCTGAACCCTTTTCAACAACTGCTTCTTCACCATTTCATAAAATAACAAAACAATAAAAACAAACTATTATTACCATTGGTAACAGATTAAAAAAATATTTCCTCAACAAAATGAGAGACTTACCCATTCAGGTGTATTGGACGTAGACTTGTCTCACAGCATTGGGTAGTATTCTACTAGATGCTTAGCCATGGCAGTCAGTTCACGGGAGCCTGGGTACTTAAAATCATCCTTGGACGCTCTTTTCATAACAATCATGCCTGTTACTGTATTCCTAATGAGTCTACAGCACAAGTCTTTTGGCATGGTGTAGTCTTCGTCTTGTCCAGCACGCTGCTTTTCAAAGTAAGCACTTCTTGCTAGTTCTAGTTCTGTGTCAGTGTATATGACATACTCTGGACTAATGAGCCGAAGCTTTTTAGTGGTGCCAGAACAATCTTTGTGTTTAGGTTTTGGAGAATTGAAGGGTGTTGGAGAGCTGATGTTGCTGTCAGAGGAGGAGGAAAACAAAGGCGTAGATGGGCTGTCTATAACAGAAGTGTCAAGAGCGGGGCGATCAAATTTTTGACTCTGCAACATAAACACAACAGACATTTGGCCTCACTTCTAACAGTTAGGGGCAAAACTCTTATACAAACAATAAAGTTCAGTTCACCTCCATATCCACATGAACAAGTTGCCAAATGTGTCTTCTTCTTAAAAAGTTTTCTGACCCAGGAAACAGGTCTCGCAAATCCTCCTTAGTGAGGCTGGGCAACATGGCCATCTTCACACCAGCAGCTAATAAAAAACAAATATTTGAATAAATATGGCAGTTATTAAAGTTTAAACTAAATATTCCAATCAGCTGTATAAGTGTGCATTACCTCTGTTGATTGAAAAAAGCAAAAATCTGTATACCTGTAGCACACTGACTGAATTAATATTACTGACAAAACCGTAAAAAAGAAAGAAATACCAGTACCACAAATAAAATGTGACAAGGAACAAATTTCAAGGTTAAACACAAATCAATCAGAAGTTGAAGTAGTCTCTCAACACATGCTAAGTGTTAGCTAGTTAGCATTTAGCATGTTGCTATAAAAGATAATACACAAATTTTACCTCTTAATACTGAAGCTGATATACTGTCCATCTCTGGATATGTTTCGCTCGCCCCATCTTCGTCCATGTTGGATCTTCAAGATGTCCAGCAAACACCAAACTAGAAAGACATCGATATATTTTTTATTTTTGAAAATTAACGACTGTCTTCTTAGATTCACCGCCGAAAAATGGGCGCTACGTAATTTGCGGCCAACGTCGACGGATCTGCGTTGCATTGGAAGATACCAGTTCACTGAGAGGGGGGGGACCATAAAGTCAATGTCATGTCGCCATATAATCACTACTTTGTTAAATTTTGGTCAAGAACACTTTTTCCTTTACATAAAAAATGTTAATATGTGACATACAGTCGCATTAAGAGCCAATCATACTTCAAACATGTGTGTCAATATTATACCCCCCCCCCCCCCCATTAGCTAAGAATGTACTTAACTAGCTTTGGGAAACATGCATTGACTGAGCCATATCAACAGACTGCACAGCCGGAGTCCGGACTTTTGGATGCTATGCGGTATCGACAGGTGCACGGAGGATTACATGGTTTATAATTCATACTGCCATCACATTAAAAGAAGACACCCACTATACTACTTTAGTTTATTTTCCTAATTTGATATTACAATTTAAGTTTTTTAGTTTGTTCAATAATTTGTATTTTATCTTATTTCATTAATGTATTCATTTTTTAATTAAACATGAGACAATTTACCGAATTATTAGCGTTATTTATAAAACCTTATGGGAATTGAACATATAGTTTTGATTTAATGATCTTTTAAACTGATGTGTTTCATGTTAACATACACCAGAAAACCATTAAGAGACCAGCAGACACCACCACCACTAAGCTTCTATGTAATATTAATGTTCAATGTTCAGGGTCAAAGTTCATTCCATGTGGTTCAAAGTCTCCATTTATTCAGAGTTTATATTTTAGCAGCAGCTTTAGCAGCATTATTGTTTTCTGTGACGTGTCCTTCAGTCTTTACTTGTTTTATCAGGAGGGAATGATTAGAACACTTTAGTTTAGTCTTTTCCCAGCAGCAGAGTTTTTTCAGAGTGTTTCCTTTTGAGGGAGAGTTCATTCTGTATTTGTCCATAGTATCCATAGCAACGATCATCTACCAATCACTAACAGCCACTGGTAGATGACATGTCCAGATCAGATCATTATTCTTATTTCATATTATTATTATTATTATTATTATTATTATTATTATTATTATTATTATTATTATTATTATTTCGATGTCATGTTTTTGTAGGAAACAGTTTGTTCTTTCTTCTGAGTTTAACATAATCAAAACTATCTGGATGGAGCCATTTTGAGTCTATAAGTTTTTATAATGTGTCTGTGTTTGGCTTTTTTCAAAAAAACAAAGTTGTCCTGATTTTTTATTTTATTTTATTATTACCCAAGAGGTTTTTGGTAAATTGTCATTATAACAAAAGTATTTTGTGTTGTCATATTTGGTGCCTTTGGAGATCAACTTATTTATTTATTTATTGACTTATTAAGTATTTGTTTACTTATTTCTTTATTTAATTCATTCATTTTTATATTTATTTATGTCTCAGTCTTCATTTATTCATTTAATTCATTTTTAGTCTATTCTAGTTGTAAAAGTTAAAGTAATAAAATATATTTAAACTAAAGTATTTTATATTTATTATTTCTAGTGTTAATTATTTGTGTAAAGTTGTTCAGCTAATGTTCAAATCTATGTTTACAGGAACCACGATGTACACTTGTCTTCTCCCAGATTACGTATGAGCGGAAACAGGAAGTGAGTCCACACTAATGTAACCGGGGAACTGCAATCTATAGTGCCGAAGGTTCCGCTCCTCTACAATAGTATTTTTACAGGACTACTTTTACTAAGTACATAATAATAATAATAATAATAATAATAATAATAATAATAATAATAATAATAAGTGGCATCAAAACAATTACTTATAAAATAATATCAAATGTGGTTACATCTTTTGAGTGTACCATACTTACATGTAAACAAAACAAAGCTCAACTGTCTTACTGTAAATATAAATATACCTCCTGTCCTCCATGTTATATGTGATTGTGTTTTAATGTTTCAAATAATATCTACACATGTAATGATTTCTTACATCAAATGTTTATTAAATGAGATCCATTATTCGTCTCACAAGAGGAAATTTGCATTTCAGTTTCATCTCCTTCCAGTTTAAATTGACTTTCTTTAGCCTTCAGCAAACACAAATATATCATCAGAATATTTTTACTAAAATCAGAGTTAATAACTTGTAAAAAAGAAAAAAGAATTTATTTTCAAAGGAAGAAGAAAAACATATGGTTCAATGCCTGCTTAATTAATGAAATTTCCTTAAAAAAAAAAAAAAAAAAAAAAAAAATATATATATATATATATATATATATATATATATATATATATATATATATATATATATATATATAATAGAAACAAAAAAAATTTAAACAAGGCAAAAGCAACTGTGGATTTAATGTGATCTACACAGCGACTTTATTTTCACTGCTCGTACAATATTAATCTAAAATATATATTGTTTCTGAGAACAAACAAATAATAATTTATTCATAAATTAATTTATACTCAACAAATTTCTCTGAAATCCATTAAATCATCCACAGACTAAATCCTTCAGGCTGTAACTACTTTATTCACTCTTAAATCACCATTAAACACTTTTATTTTGACTGGTTTGTCAATTAAATTCCTAAAAAAAGTTGGTTGTGACATCAGCGCAAAAGTTGAGTGGTTGCCAGGTTGAGTATTTTCCCGCTGTATATGAGATGATAAATAACTAACTTACTGAAGAAACAGTGAATAACGTTGGTTAAATGTGATATTTCTGTTTTATTTGGATGATGAACGGATGGTTTTTAGGGCATTTCTGTGGATATATATTAAAACCTATATTTTCATTGATTAGGAAGCTTATTTGTAATAGATAGGAAATAAATGAGATGATAGATATTTAGTGTATTAGTGTTAACTTTTATTAGGTTATTTATTTCAGGATCAGTAATTGTGTTTAATTGTAATTGGACTTTAGTAATTGAGAATGTAATTGTAACTGACTTTCAGAGGATAAAAAAATAATTGTAATTGTATAAAATGTAACTGTCATCATGATTGAACATGAGTAATTGAAGATGTAATTGTAACTGAAAAATGTAATTGACCCCAAACCCTGCTCACAGTCAAACTAAAGATGAACTAAGGCTTAGGCTGTGTTTGAATAGTCCCTCCTATCTCCTTTCCTATCCACTTTTCCTTAACCCTGTGGAAGATGTCATGGCGTTAAGGAAAGGTGTTAGGAGAGGAGTTAGGAAAAGGTGACCACGTTTGTTTTGATGATCAGATGCACTTCCACTAGGTGATGTAATGATCCTATGGCCACGCCTCCTTTCCTCAGAAAACCTGTATACATATACCTGACTCAGCACTCCAGACTACCTGTATGCATATACCTGACTCAGCACTGCAGAAGCAGTGCTGAGTCAGGGGTGGTAGGGGTGGTAGCAATGGCCCTGATGCAGCAGGATTATTTTCACACAGAGCCCTTTTTTTTCATTCCAATATATATAATCTAAAAGTGCTTAAAATGCATTTTCATACACACATATTTCATACACACATATATACAGTATATATATATATATATATATATATATATATATATATATATAACACAGACTGCTGAGCCGTCAGACCCTTTATAAAACCCAGTGGGCGTGTATAACTTAATTCACTGGTGTATAATTAATTTTTTTCAAACATTAGTTGCTTTGTAATTATGATATTATAAGTTCACTGTTTATGTTTTTGAGCAGAGAGATGTTATATTTATCTGTATAACAATAAGATTTTTGTCTTTGGGATGATTTTAAACATTCTTTGCTTTTGGCTCATAAATGTTAGACATGAATCACTTGTTAGTGTTTATGGGTCAGTGTTTAATATGGTCAGTAGTTTAAGATAATTGTGATTTTGACTTTGTTTTTTCAGATAAGAGTTGACTTACAAGTAATAGACATTCATGCTTGTAGTAATAACGTTGTTTATGTTTTTGCTGCTGTTTAATAGGATTACAGTAGTTATTTGGGGTAATAATCACAATATCAAACGTTGATTAATTTGTTTAAATGGGTCTTTTTTTGTCTTTATGCCTTTGTCCTTCATGTATAAAGTAAGAATGCTCTCAATAGTTAATAGTTAACTTGTAGTTTAAATAAGTTTGGTAGTCATACAGACTTTAATTCATTTTAGTTTTTGAATTTGAATAGTATCACACACTAAAGCATAATTATCCCTAGATATACATTTGTCTTATGAATTCCAATACATTACAATGAGAAATAAATGAACCTCTTTGTTTCATATAGCTTTGTAAAAGTACATTATTCAATAGAACAATTAAAAGGGATTACATGTACATCTACATGTACTTTACAGGTTAGTGCTTGGTTTAAAACAACTGTTAATGAAAGCTTTAGGCTTTGTATTACTTTATGTCACTTTGTTTTGATAAGTTGTGCAACTTGTGATGTCAGTTTTATAGACTTTAACAGCGGTAGAGCCGAGCCGCCTCGCCACGGTAGTCTCGCGATATTTAGTGTAATTCCCGCTATAGTTAAAGGTATTGTGGACGATGTTTAACATTCTCTCCACATTAACAAAACAAAAAAAAAAAAACACGCCTACGTGTGCGGGAGAGCGTGCACGTGCCCCGTTTTCCTCGTGCACAGTTCTGTTTACAAGTTGGTGTGGACATCGGTCATACAAGCTTACCTTACAAAAGAAGATTTGCACTTTTCCCACTATGTCAGACTCGCCACCGGTAAGTGAAAATCTATTTTCAAAGGACCCGGTGCGCACCGGGCACGAGCACGTACGACGGCCTTTAGTAAACATGATTGACAATTAGGAGGACCAATAGTCTTGATGATCCACCCGGAAGCTAAACATCGTCTACAATACCTTTAATATATGTAGCTAGAGGCACCGAAGGGTAACTGAATTTTGCACTATTTACATGGAAACCTATAGCACATTAAAGCTGCAGTATGTGTCAATTTCTGTTATTACAATAAGTCATCTGGAAATGTAATAAGCAGTTGTTACATATGGTTTTGGATAACAAAAGATGAGTGAACATGGAATTGCACTTTATTTTGATTTAATTCATCATTGTTTGTACTGGATATTGAAAGCACTGAACTGTATTATTGTTAATGAGCTTCAAAGAGAGAATTAATATACGCAATCTGGGAAAAGACGTGTGTGCAGCCTGGTTCCTACTCTTATACTCTACATGTACTTTACAGACATTCTCTTTGTTAACGTGGACACCGTGCCAGCCGGATTACAGGATTACATTTTTGGTCTGGATTCTGGTTTTCAGTTTGTTATGAAGTAAAGTTTTATTTTTGTAAAACCACATTTTTCATTCACAAAAGTAGATACTTAAAGCTGGTTTCACATTTTATAAATGAGTTAAACAAGTTAGGTTAAGTCAGTGGTCAAGTTTTCCCAATTCTTAATATAATTTACATAATGTACAAATATTTTAAGTGCCAAAAAATACAAATATAATATAAAGACAGGGATACAAAGTGGTGGATTGAGTGGTGCTGTTCCAATCTACTCCCCGACAAAAAATCAATCATTCCTGTGGCACACACACACAGTCTACTCAAAGGGTAAACAAATAAATAAATAACAAATACATTTTCTTAACCAAAATTTGCCAAATAAAAATCATTCTTATCTCCAAATTCGATGAATCGATTAAATCGATTTTTTGTCCAGCCATAGCTAGAGGCACAGGAGAGTAACTGAGTTTTGTGCTATTTACATAGAAACCTATAGCACATTAAAGCTGCAGTATGTGTAAATTTCTGGTATTACAATCAGTCATCTGGAAATGTAATAAGCAGTAATTACATATGGTTTTGGATAACAAAAGATGAATAAATATATAATTGCATTCTTTTTTGACTTAATTTGTCATTGTTTGTACTGGACAGTCTTATGTCTAATTTTCCCTTTTATTATTACGTTTTTTAAATAATCACTATATACAGTCAATCAAGAGATCAAGTCAATTGTTTACTATTAATCCCTTAATAAAAATAATCCCTTTTAATTGTTCTATTGAATAATGTACTTTTACAAGGCTATATGAAACAAAGAGGTTCATTTATTTCTCATTGTAATGTATTGGAATTCATAAGACAAATGTATATCTAGGGATAATTATGCTTTAGTGTGTGATATTATTCAAATTCAAAAACTAAAATGAATTAAAGTCTGTATGACTACCAAACTTATTTAAACTACAAGTTAACTATTAACTATTGAGAGCATTCTTACTTTATACATGAAGGACAAAGGCATAAAGACAAAAAAAGACCCATTTAAACAAATTAATCAACGTTTGATATTGTGATTATTACCCCAAATAACTACTGTAATCCTATTAAACAGCAGCAAAAACATAAACAACGTTATTACTACTAAGCATGAATGTCTATTACTTGTAAGTCAACTCTTATCTGAAAAAACAAAGTCAAAATCACAATTATCTTAAACTACTGACCATATTAAACACTGACCCATAAACACTAACAAGTGATTCATGTCTAACATTTATGAGCCAAAAGCAAAGAATGTTTAAAATCATCCCAAAGACAAAAATCTTATTGTTATACAGATAAATATAACATATCTCTGCTCAAAAACCATAAACAGTGAACTTATAATATCATAATTACAAAGCAACTAATGTTTGAAAAAAATTAATTATACACCAGTGAATTAAGTTATACACGCCCACTGGGTTTTATAAAGGGTCTGACGGCTCAGCAGTCTGTGTTATATATATATATATATATATATATATATATATATATATATACTGTATATATGTGTGTATGAAAATGCATTTTAAGCACTTTTAGATTATATATATTGGAATGAAAAAAAAGGGCTCTGTGTGAAAATAATCCTGCTGCATCAGGGCCATTGCTACCACCCCTACCACCCCTGACTCAGCACTGCTTCTGCAGTGCTGAGTCAGGTATATGCATACAGGTAGTCTGGAGTGCTGAGTCAGGTATATGTATACAGGTAGTCTGCAGTGCTGAGTCAGGTATATGCATACAGGTAGTCTGAACTGTGGATGTGATGTGGAGCAGGAGATAGTAAACAGCAAGTCTTTCCTCAAGAAAGGCAAGGCAAGGCAAATTTATTTGTATAGCGCATTTCATACATAAGGCAACTCAATGTGCTTTACATGATAAAACATTCAATTGTTTGACATCAATTAGAACATTTAAAAACATCAGTAAAATAAATTAAAATCATCAGTAAAATCAATTGAAATCCTCAGTAAAATCAATTAAAACCATCAGTAAAATCATCATTACATCAACAACATGACAAAAAATCTCTCAATCATATGCAGTAGAGAAAAAAGTCCCTTTAACTTTGATTTAAAAATGTTCACATTAGATGCTGACTTCAGCTCCGCTGGCAGTTTGTTCCACTTCTTTGCAGCATAACAACTAAAAGCAGCATCACCATGTTTACTGTGAACTCTGGGCTCCACTATCTGATCTGTGTCCATAGATCTGAGAGACCTGCTGGGTTCATACCTGACTAACATGTCACTGATGTATTCTGGACCAAACCCATTCACAGATTTATACACCAGCAGCAGAACTTTAAAGTCTATTCTGAGGCTGACTGGGAGCCAGTGTAAAGACTTTAAAACTGGAGTAATGTGCTCTGACCTCTTTGTTCTGGTTAAGACCCGAGCTGCAGCGTTCTGAACCAGCTGTAGCTGTTTGATGCTCTTTTGGGGGATTCCTGTCAGAAGACCATTACAATAGTCCAGTCTGCTGGAGATAAAAGCATGGACCAGTTTCTCCTGGTCTTTCTGAGCCATTAAACCTTTCACTCTGGAGATGTTCTTTAGGTGGTAGAAGCTGTTTTTGTGATAGATTTGATCTGATGCTGAATGTCAGATCTGAGTCAATCAGAACACCAAGGTTTTTGACTTGGTCTTTAGCTTTTAAAGATCCAGACTCAGATAATTGCTGACAGCAGTCCTTTTTTCCTTGTTACCAAGGCAAGGCAAGGCAAGGCAAATTTATTTATATAGCGCATTTCATACTCAAGGCAACTCAATGTGCTTTACATGATAAAACCAAAGACAATCAGTTCCATCTTGTCATGGTTTAGTTGAAGGAAGTTTTCACTCATCCAGTAGTTTATTTTTTCTAAGCAGTCACACAACACCTCAATGGGACCATAGTCATCTGGGTTCAGTGACAGATATAGTTGTGTGTCATCTGCGTAGCTCTGATAATAACCTTACAGTTCTGTAAAATGTGTCCTAAAGGAAGCATGTAAAGGTTAAACAGAAGGGGTCCAAGAACAGATCCCTGAGGAACCCCACAGGACATTGGTAATCTGTCAGATTCAAAGTTTCCAATGCTTACAAAATAGCTTCGCTCCTCCAAGTATGACTTAAACCATTGCATTACTTTTCCATTTAGTCCAACCCATGTTTGCAATCTGTGCAACAAAATTGTATGATCTACAGTGTCAAATGCAGCACTTAGATCCAACAGAATGAGAACAGATACTTTTCCTGAATCAGTGTTCAACCTTATGTCATTGATCACTTTGATAAGAGCAGTTTCAGTGCTGTGATGAGAACAAAAACCTGACTGAAATTTATCAAATATTTTGTTGAATGTTAAGAATTGACTCAGTTGGTTGAAGACCACCTTCTCAATGATCTTGGCCATGAATGGAAGGTTCTGATTGGTCTATAGTTAGCCAGTATAGAGACATCCAGTGTTCTCTTTTTAACAGAGGTTTCACAGCAGCTACTTTCAGGGATTTTGGTACGGTGCCTGATTGGAATGAGCAGTTAATTATCTGACACAAATCAGTGACAATTGACTTTACAACAGTTTTAAAGAAGTTTGAGGGTATTGTGTCAAGGCAACATGTTGATGGATTCAGCTGCTGAACAGTCTCCTCTATTGTTTTTGGGCTCACTGTAATAAACTCTAACATTGTAGTTGACTCATCCCTCAGTGGTTGAAGCTGTTCAAGCTTTTTGTGATTTTGCTGGTTTGTTCTGATGTTTGACCTTATTGATTGTATTTTTTCATTGAAATACACAGCAAATTCATTGCATTTTGAAGCTGACAGTAATTCAGGGGCTATCTGATCTGGGGGGGTTGTGAGCTTTTCAATTACAGAAAACAACGTGCGAGAGTTGTTGACATTTTTGGCAATAATTTCAGAAAAGTATTGCTGCCTTGCTTTGAACAAGCCATCATTGAATTTTCGCAGACTTATTTTGTACAGTTCTAGATGAATTTGGAGTTTTGTTGATCTCCATTTACGCTCAGCTCTTCTACAGTCAGATTTCAAATTCTGCATTATCTCAGTCCTCCTCCAAGGTGTTTTCTGTGTGTTTGGTTTTCTCTTAGTTTTGATTGGAGCCACCACATCTATGACATTACAGACGTTTCTATTATACTCATCCAGAAGATCATCAACTGTCTCAGCACTCAATGTTGGTGTCATTGCTATGGCTTCCATAAACTGTGCACTTGTGTTCTCATTTATGTACCTTTTCTTTAAACACACATAACTAGGGGGAACAGATGTTACAGTCTCTAGGTCAAAAAAGACACAGAAATGATCAGATAGAGCTAAGTCTCTTACATCAACAGCAGAGATATCAACACCTTTAGAGATAACCAGATCCAAAGTGTGACCTTGAGTGTGTGTCGGACCAGTCACATGTTGTGTAAGACCAAAAGTATCCATTAAAGCATACAGTTCTTTGGCAGTATTGTCCATGTTATTGTCTACATGAATATTTAAGTCACCTGTTATTATTAAAAAGTTGTATTCAGTGCATACAACTGACAGCAGTTCAGCAAACTCATCCATGAATTCTCCAGAATATTTTGGGGGTCTATAAACGACTAAAAACAGAACTCTTGAATCACCCTTCAGTAAAAATGACATATATTCAAAGGAGATAAAATCACCAAATGTTATTTCTTTGCACTGAAATATTGATTTAAAAATGGCAGCAACTCCACCACCTTTCCTGCAAGTACGACACTTATTTAAATAAATAAAGTCTTGTGGTGCACTTTCATTGAGAATAGTATTACTGATACCATCATTCAACCATGTTTCATTAAGAAATAAAAAGTCCAAGTGATGTGTCAAAATAAAATCATTAATTATTAGTGACTTGTTAACAAGAGATCTAACATTAAGAAGAGCTAATTTTAAAGACTTTACTGGAGACACTGGTGGACTTTTTGGATGACATGTTATAGGAGTCAAATTTTTATCTCTATAAAGCTTTTTGCTTTTCTTTAATTTCACAATTTTACCTGTGTTACCTGTCACTACAGGAATTAAAGAAGCTGCATTAACTCCATAGGGCCCTGACTTTTTCTGGTTGTTCCTAAAAATAGAGCTATTGCAGTCTGGACCCAGCACACATCAGGCCTGTGTCGCTCTAAGTTGAACACAGCTGGCCTGAGGAGAAGAGTGATCCTGAGCCTGGTTTCGTCGAGGAGGGATGGGTGGTGCAGATTTACCATGGTGGGGTAAAGGGTGGGGTGTTAGTCTTGTGCCAGCCAGAACCAGCTCGTTCATCTGGGCAGTTAAATCCAAGAAGGCAGGGGTAGGAGAGAAGCTGGATGAGGTGGAAGTAGGTGAATTTTGGGGTGAAGCAGGTGGGTCCTGAGATGCGGGGGTTGGGTTGACCTCTTCATTTTGGCGATTTTTATTTCTTGCTGAAAGCTCATTGACTCCATGTTCTTTCCTTGTTGTTTTGTTCTCCGATGGTACATGTTGTCCTCTGTCTTTATCAGAACTGATAGCAGTGTGACTGGTGAAGTAAAACAAGTTGGATGTGAAGAGTTTTACTCCAGCCTTGTTTAGACACAGTCCATCTGCTCTAAAAAGATGACCACGTTCCCAAAAAATAGGAAAATTTTCTATAAAATTTAGTGAAAGGGCAGCACAAGCCGAAGACAGAAATTTATTCAAAGAGTAAATCCTTGAGAATTTCAGATCTCCTTTGCGGACTGGAGATATCGGGCCACTGATGAACACTTTAGGCAGTAAACAGCTCACAGTTTTTAGCAGATGGGTGAAATCCTGCTTTAACACCTCAGACTCCTCCTTGGCTAAATCATTTAACCCAAAATGAATCACAACATTTTTCAAATGTGGGTAATCTGCAACGATATGCAAGATTTTGTCAGCCAGGTCTGATACTGTGTCATTAGGTAAGCAGATCACTTTCACGTTGCTGCTAAACATCTTCTGAGCATCTTTAACAGAAACGTCTCCCACTATCAGTGTGTGAGGTTGTTGCTTTGGCCTACCATGTAGCTTTTGTTTTCCTGAAGCACTTTCAGTCTTTGCAGTTCCAGAAGGTTGTGTGTTGACCTCATTAGAGCCAGATCCTTGGTCATTCAGCAGTGGGGTGAATCGATTACCCAGTTCTACATGAAACTGGGTTTGTGACTTGGTGATACTCCTGCCTTTAGCAGATGTCCACTTTTGTGCCTGGGCAGACAAGGGAGTTGATGTTGAGGCTGCAGTCTGCGAAGCCAGTGCAGGCCAGTCCGTCTCATTATTGATATCAGGGCGCTTTGCTCGGCCCGTTAGCCTTTGAAGTGGATATGACTTTTTCTTAGGCTTAGCTCCCAGAGTATTCCAGGGAGGACTCGCACCTGTTGGCTTATCAACGGGAACAGGATCCTCCCTAGGCCTGATAGCTTTGTTAGCACAGGCTGGTAGCGAGTTAGCTTTATCCAGTCCGCTGTTTTGAAACAGCGGCACAGTCGTATCATTATCATATCCACAGTGTCCATTAACCTCAATGTTTACTTGTATTCCTCGCACTGTAGTCTCCAGTTCAGTAATCTTTTGGAGGAGACTGCTGTATTCTGTTGTGGAAAGAGCCATTCTTCTGCTAGTTAGCTTGCTACTTGTAGCTAGCTAGCTTGCTACTTAGCTTTCCAGTTGAGCCAGCAAATAAAAAAGCAGTAGATGATTACCTCAGAGCCAGAGTCAGATGGTAAATGATAGAGTTTGATGTTGAGGTATCGTATCATTTCTCAGAAGAAAAAGTTCATGTTTAGTAAATAAATTCCTCTGTGAGCTCCGCTCTGCTCTTTTGCTGCTGTCAGCTCAGCTGCCGGAAGTACAGACTGAGACACCCTCAGTGCAAGAAGGAGCGCTACCACAAGGCCTTCATCTCCACTGCTGTTACACTGTACAACAAGACCCTAAAGTAACATGTGCAATAATAACCCCCCTTTGCAAAACTACGTGCAATAATCTCTGTACCAGCGTCACTTCCTGACAACCTGCACTAGAACTGTAAACTTTTATTTAATTTGTATTTATTCTTATAACTCCATCCCCTTAAGATGTTTGCTTTTACTTAATGTACATAAGATACCTCTTTTTACTATTTAACTGTCTGCACATTTCTTGTCTATTCTGCACACCCTGAGAGATCTTTCTGAATGCCAAATGTAACAAGTGAATTTCTCCATTGTGAGATCAATAAAGGATTATCTTATCTTATCTCTTATCTTAATAGTTACATTACTGTCTAATAGGACCTGCTTTATCTGTGAACACGTGAAATATAATTAAATGAATTACATTTCAAAAGCTGGCAACGACGTAGTAACATCATCCAGTTCAGATGTTGATTTCAGGTAGGTTAGCAGTGGCACTATCCACTCACCATAGGTTAGGATTAGCAGTGGCACTATTCACTCACCATAAGTTAGGGTTAGCAGTGGCACTATCCACTCACCATAGGTTAGGGTTAGCAGTGGCACTATCCACTCACCATAGGTTAGGGTTAGCAGTGGCACTATCCACTCACCATAGGTTAGGGTTAGCAGCGGCACTATCCACACACCATAGGTTAGGGTTAGCAGCGGCACTATCCACTCACCATAGGTTAGGGTTAGCAGTGGCACTATCTACTCACCATAGGTTAGGGTTAGCAGTGGCACTATTCACTCTCCATAGGTTAGGGTTCGCAGTGGCACTATCCACTCACCATAGGTTAGGGTTCGCAGTGGCACTATCCACTCACCATAGGTTAGGGTTAGCAGTGGCACTATCCACACACCATAGGTTAGGGTTAGCAGTGGCACTATCCACTCACCATAGGTTAGGGTTAGCAGCGGCACTATCCATTCACCATAGGTTAGGGTTAACAGTGGCACTATCCACTCACCATAGGTTAGGGTTAGCAGTGGCACTATTCACTCTCCATAGGTTAGGGTTAGCAGTGGCACTATCCACTCACCATAGGTTAGGGTTAGCAGTGGCACTATCCACTCACCATAGGTTAGGGTTAGCAGTGGCACTATCCACTCACCATAGGTTAGGGTTAGCAGTGGCACTATCCACTCACCATAGATTAGGGTTAGCAGTGGCACTATCCACTCACCATAGGTTAGGGTTAGCAGTGGCACTATTCACTCACCATAAGTTAGGGTTAGCAGTGGCACTATCCACTCACCATAGGTTAGGGTTAGCAGTGGCACTATCCACTCACCATAGGTTAGGGTTAGCAGTGGCACTATCCACTCACCATAGGTTAGGGTTAGCAGTGGCACTATCCACTCACCATAGGTTAGGGTTAGCAGCGGCACTATCCACACACCATAGGTTAGGGTTAGCAGCGGCACTATCCACTCACCATAGGTTAGGGTTAGCAGTGGCACTATCCACTCACCATAGGTTAGGGTTAGCAGTGGCACTATTCACTCACCATAAGTTAGGGTTAGCAGTGGCACTATCCACTCACCATAGGTTAGGGTTAGCAGTGGCACTATTCACTCACCATAAGTTAGGGTTAGCAGTGGCACTATCCACTCACCATAGGTTAGGGTTAGCAGTGGCACTATCCACTCACCATAGGTTAGGGTTAGCAGTGGCACTATCCACTCACCATAGGTTAGGGTTAGCAGTGGCACTATCCACTCACCATAGGTTAGGGTTAGCAGCGGCACTATCCACTCACCATAGGTTAGGGTTAGCAGCGGCACTATCCACACACCATAGGTTAGGGTTAGCAGCGGCACTATCCACACACCATAGGTTAGGGTTAGCAGCGGCACTATCCACACACCATAGGTTAGGGTTAACAGCGGCACTATCCACACACCATAGGTTAGGGTTAGCAGTGGCACTATTTACTCACCATAGGTTAGGGTTAGCAGTGGCACTATCCACTCACCATAGGTTAGGGCAGGGGTCACCAACCTTTCTGAAACTGTGAGCTACTTCATAGGTACTGCATGGTCCCAAGGGCTACCAATTAGAAAAGCACTTCTTAAATACTATATTTTCACAGTTTCACTTTCAATAGAGAGTAAAATAACAAGGAAGGCTAGCAGTAACTTAAAAGGTAGGAAATGTTGACACTTTATTTCTCCGAATGTTTGCAACTGTTTCATTTTCATAAAAATGTATAGAAAATCCACCTACAACTATACACCAGATCCGCAACACTTAAAAACATTTGTTATAATGTTTCAGTGAAAATCAACTTTTAAAGATCACTTTATCTGCAGTTTTTAACTTTACTAAGTAGTAACTACATCTCATATCATTTATATTTGTGAGTTTGAATCCTGGAAAGTAAATCAAATTTTAGATGGAGCTCATTGGTGACTAGCTCCTGAGGGCCCCTCACATGGTCCATGCGGGCTACCTGGTGCCCACGGGCACCATGTTGGTGACCCCTGGGTTAGGGTTAGCAGTGGCACTATCCACTCACCATACCGCTCGCTATTGGTGTTGGGAGGAGAATAGCCAACGTGAAACCAACTTCACTGCGGTGGACACAGTTATAAGGACTGATTGGAATTTATCTCATCAATATCTCACCATCTAAAGAAGACACGAGCACAATCTCCACCTCTGTGTAAACTACACAGCTGGTTTTATCATTAGAGTCTATCAAACCACGCTAACGGAATTTTCAGTCACCAGTTAAACACAGTCACCACTCAAACTATAACACCGGCTAGCTAGCGGGCTAAAAGCTAACCACGTGGCATCGCTGTTTCTAGCTCATATTTAACAGTGAATAATAAGATGATCTGCTCCAGCTGTGTATGATAAACTACAGGAACTTTAGCAATGACTGTATCTTCATCATCACTAAGTCCATAAACATGATGAACACAGACAGGATGCTAACGTTAGCATCCTGTCTGTGTTCATGAAACCTCCACATCAGCCTAAATGCGCTTTAAAGCCATCAGAGGCTTTCAGTAAAACCATTAAAATAGTGTTTTTACTCTAAAACCATCAGTTAAACCATTAAAGTAGTGTTTTTACCTTCAGTCCTGACGAAAGGTGAACTTTAATCAGCTTCGGTGCTCAAGAAGTGATGGCTCCGTGTTCACAGATAGTAAAAGATGTAGGAGGAAGAAACACGATCGGTTCCACGCATGCGCGGAGACAACGTCACTTCCTACACTTGTAAAAAAAAAAAAAAAACTAATAATATTAGATATTTTAAATGGAAACGATCGTAAGACATTTAAAAAATATTGTTAGAATATATGTAAATGTTTAACTGTTTTGCGGTGTGTTTAATTGTTAATTACAAAAAAAAATAGGAAAACCCTGATTTAGACGTTCACACTCGTAACATGCTTGTCAAGATGGATTCATCCATATACCAGCAGCAAATAACACGTTAATAAAATACTTATAGATACTAAAATAATATGATTATACTAATAAAATTATTTTTTGTTTAAAAATTTAACACACTCCTTCAACTGGCAATGTTTGTTATTTCAATGATCAGATTTACTATTAATTTTTTTTTTAAAGGAACAACACACATTCATAAACATTTCAGTAATAATGTGATTGATAATTAATTACAATTATGGTGCAATTATAATGGTAATTTAAAAAATCTGTTGCTGTTGTAATTCTAATCAAATTGTAATTGGGTTCAGATAATTGACATTGTAATTGTAATTGGCATGAAAATTCTATAAAAATTGTCAACAACAATTGAATGCAAAACTGGGGAACCATGTTATAGTTCTATGTACAGTTCTACACTATCTGTAATAAACAATTTTTAAAATATATTTTATATCACAAAAACTGCTGGTCTCTGTAATCGTAAATGAATTGTAATTGAAAACGTAATTGTAACTGAAAAATGTAAATGACCCCAACCCTGGATCAGGGGTTCTCAACTGGTCTCACCCTGGGACCCACATTTTACCACCGTCAATAAATCGTGACCCACTTTTTTTTTTTTTAGAATTCAACCAAACAAATTTATTTTTTCAAAAATAGCTGCTGAAAACACACATATATAATTTTTTTTAAATATAAATCTATATTATGTACAACATACATTTCACAGAATGTCTGTCAAAAAATGTTTCTTTAAAATAAGAGACAAGTCAAAATGAGAGACATTAGGTATTTATTTATTTATTTATTTTTGACTAGCTGTCTGCGACCCAACCAGTTCAGGTTCAAGACCCACTTTGAGCTCCAGACCCACCAGTTGAGAATCGCTGACGTAGATTATACAGTGTTTACCAGTTATATAAATAGAGATTTTTCAAGCCTTTTTCTTTATCTACAAACCTTTTCTAAATAAAATAGTACCATGCTGGCTTTGTGATAAATTAGTAAATAACACAGTTTAAATAAATGCAGTGATGTTTGGTTGAACCTGAGGAATTATTTACATTTTATTTTTTATTGACAAATATTTTAACTTATTTTGAAAAACAACAGGTTTTGCCGCTGGGTGGCGCTGCTTTATATACTTGGGTTGGATGGACACGCCTCCGTTTCTTCTTCTCCACTTTTCTCCAAGTTTGGAGCAAACATTCCGTCTTACAGGTGGTCGTGATGACGTAGCTCAGCCTTCATCATCATCATCATCATCATCATCACTGTCCGTCTCACTCAGCTTCATTTCCCTCCATAATATTTCTTCTTCTTCTAGTTTAACGGTAGTCATCATCCAGATCTGTCCGTCCTCCATTTCACTGCTTTGTTCCTGACTCTAGCTGGTTGCCAGATACAACCGACGATTCCCCGCATGAAATATGTTGAATATCCACAGAAATGCCCCAAAAACCATCCGATCATCATCCAAATAAAACATAAATATCATCTTTAACCAACGTTAAAGTGTTTGATCACTAAGTTAGTTATTTTATAATCTCACAGTCAGCGGGAAAATACTCAATCTGGCAACCACTCAACTTTTGTGCTGACGTCACAACCAACTTTTTATAAACTTTATGACAAACCAGACAGAATAAATGTGTTTAATGGTGATTTAAGAGTGAATAAAGTAGTTACAGTCTGAAGGATTTGGTCTGTCGATGATTTAATGGATTTCAGAGGAAATTTGTTGAGTATAAATTAATTTATGATTAAATTATGATGGTTTGTTCTCTGAAACTATAGAAAAAGATTTAATGAGCAGTGAAAGTAAAGTCACTGTAGATGACATTAAATCTACAGTTGCTTTTACTTTATTTGAAAAAAATGTTTATTAAAAAAGAGAATTAAATTATTTAAGCAGACATTGAACCATAATGTTTTTCTTCTTCCTTTGAAAATAAATATATTTTAAAAGTTATTAACTCTGATTTTAGTGAAAATATTTGGAACAGTTTTGCTTTTTTCAAGTCCCACTTGTTGTCCTGCAGACACCTGCAACACACAGACAGTGTTTACCAGTGAGCTGTGACATTCATCCTAGTCTGGTAGACGTCATTAGGAGAGGACACCTACTTCAGGGACCATTCCAGGTTCATGTCTGACTTCAGGGAGAAGGTGCTGAGCATCTCCTGCTGTGGGGCAGTGAGGGTGGGCACTGGTCTGGAGGAAGGGGGCGGGGCACAAAAGCTCTGCTGATCTGCTCCGTTGTAGCCATTCTGATGAAGAGCTGGTCGTTGATGATGCACAAACTGTTCAAGTATGAACGAGGACCACAGGGTTCAAAGGTTAGAGACTTTCTATGGTGTTAATATTACAGTAATATAGGTCACACCAAGGCTGTGTCCTTATAGTCCCTCCTATCTCCTTTCCTATCAACTGTCCTTTAACACCTGGAAGTGTTTAAGTGGTGGTTGTGATAAAAGAGCGTTTTCTGATGAAAGGAGGCGTGGCCGTAGGATTATTACATCACCTAGTGGAAGTGCGTCTGATCGTCAAAACAAACGTGGTCACCTTTTCCTAACTCCTCTCTTAACACCTTTCCTTAACTCCATGACATCTTCCACAGGGTTAAGGAAAAGTGGATAGGAAAGGAGATAGGAGGGACTATTCAAACACAGCCTAAGCCTTAGTTCATCTTTAGTTTGACTGTGAGCAGGGTTGGGGTCAATTACATTATTCAGTTACAATTACATCTTCAATTACGACGACAGTAACATTTTATCCAATTACAATTATTTTTTTGTCCTCTGAAAGTCAGTTACAATTACTAAAGTCCAATTACAATTAATCACAATTACTGAGCCTGAAATAAACAACCTATTAAAAGTTAACACTAATACACTAAATATCTATCATCTCATTTATTTCCTATATATTACAAATAAGCTTCCTAATCAATGAAAATATAGGTTTTAATATTTTTAAAATGATAAAATATGTGAAAGCTTGATATGAAACATATTGTTAACTACATATGTATAGAGCTGTACATATAGAACTGTAACATGGTTTACCAGTTTAGCCTTAAATTATAATTGACAATTTTTATAAAATTTTCATGGCAATTACAATTAAATAGTCAATTATCTGAACTCAATTACAATCTAATTACAATTATGACAGCAACAGAGTTAAAAAAAAAATGACAATTATAATTATGCTATAATTGTAATTAATGATCAATTAATCAATTATAATTATATTGTTGCTACAATACAAACAGATGTTGGTTTGATATATTTATTAAAGTTGTTTGTTATTATTATCATTATTATTATTATTGATATGAGAAATAAATATGGTAATAACTGGAATATTTTGAGATTATATTATTTAATATTTACTACCACACAAAAGTAATAAAAAGTGGTATCGTTGAGTACCGATACTGATTTACGAGTAATGAGTATGGGTTTAAATGTGAAAGGTGCCCATCCCCAGTAATCTCTACAAGGGGAGTGGTGGCCTAGTGGTTAAGGACGCTGGGCTTGTAATCGGAGTGGTTGGCGGTTCAAGCCTCAGCTGGGCCATCACTGTGGGTTGTTGAGCAAGTCCCTTAACCCCGAACTGCTCCCCAGGCGCCGCAAAAATGGCTGCCCACTGGATGGGTTAAATGTAGAGGACAAATTCCATGTATGTAACAACATTACATGGCCAATTAAAGGAGAAAACCCAGATTTAATAATTTAATAACAATGGTTGTTGTGTTTATTTTATGGACAAATAAATATACATATAGTAAATATAGGAATACACAGAAAACACATGTGGTGAAACAGTATTTACTGTTTGTTCATTCCAGTCATACTAGTGGAGGCAAGCATTATCTGAAGCTACAGCTGATAATGAGCACTTTGGTTTTACGTGTGTAACCTACCCAGAATCCACTGCTGGAACTGTGATGAAAACCTTGTAGATTCTTTAGATTTATCATCTACAACAACTGAAAAAGCCAGGAAAGTGTTAGTGAGAATAAATGAGTTGCAGTGGATCTTCTTAAAACCATGACGACTAAGATACTGACCTTCTTTGAAGACTCCGCCCACTGTGAATGACAGCAGCGTATTCTGTGAAAACAAAGCAGTTTGGCTGAGAGTGAACAACATAAATGATGTAACTCAGTGTGTGGCAGATCAGACGTGAACTCACTGTGTAGGCGTTTACATCCACGGTGAAAGAGATGATGTCATGCTGGGTTTATGGCAGCTCGTTGAGGAACGTCACCACATTCAGTCATGTGTGCTTCAGCAGATGGAAACGCATCACTAGGGCAGTTAAAAAACAAGACAAACATCAGGTGGGCTCCATCATTACTAGGGTTGGGTATCGGTTACTACTCGCTACTTTTTCAACACTTCTGGTGCAAAATTATTATTTTAAACTAACTTCAAAATATCAAAATGACCTTTTAATTCCAGAGCCAAATTTAACACACTTAACTAAACAAATAAACTTATTAGATAAACTTCACATCAGCGTTTCCCACACATTCATTTATTTATGGAGGATAATGTCACGCACCTTCTTTCAGGCCATGTTTTGTGTATGTGCTACGGTTAGAAATGAGGTCATTGATCAATGATCTGAGCAGCAACAACAACGTCATGTGTATCAAGTTAATGTGTGACACCGACATCTTTGTTCTTATCACACCAATCACTGATGTCATTTCCTACTTATTGTTAGAAACGCTGTGAAGCGACATAGGGAAAAGTGTTAGAAACTCACTGTTGCAAAAAGCGCTGAATGTAGACGTTTAGCGTCATCAGAGTCAAAGCAGCTTCTCTGTGTGATCACATGGTCAACATTTAGCAGGAGAAATGAGACATTCATTACAGAAAAGGCTTGAATCTAAAAATATAGTGTCTTCTATATTCTTGTACTTTGACAAGTGACGTTTTGAACACAACAGACAATTCAGCATCACACTGACTAACCTTACAAGGTGGGATAGTGGTGGGTGTGTCCACATCAAAGCCAATGGGTGGGGGGTGGTCATTTCCATCCTGATGAGGGACAATATACAGTTTAGTACAAGTTGGAAAACATCAGTTCATCTGGTGAATATCTGGTGTTATATGAAACATAACATTCTCCTTAAAAACCACTGGAACAAAACACAAACTAAACTCAAGGTACCAGAACAAATCTAATCTGTGACCTCTGAACTAATCTGGTTGGTCCATGTGGATAAAAACAAAGTCAATAAATATATAGTGACTGGTACATCGTACTCAGGTCCAAAGCTGTAGAACTCATTACCACAGAACTTAAAACCATATCTGAGTTTAAAATGTTCACTTCTAGGGTTTAGTCTGAAAACAAACCAAATAACACTGAGTCTGTGTGAATGTACGTGTGATGGTGTGTGTATGTGTGTGATTGATAAAGTTTTATACAAATGTTGTATTAATGTGTAAAAAGGCCCAACCAGGGACATGAGCTGTGAATTAGCATTAGCTAGAAGCTCTTTATGCGTCGCATCAGCTGTAAACCTTTATTGTAATTATGTTGATTACATCGTCCCTAAAAATAAAGAAATAAATATTTGGGGGAATAAAACTACTTAATTATTTGATGATTTTACATCTTGTAAACAACTACAATAAACTGTACTTATAGCTGCTAGATGTGATCTTTTTATTTATTTATTTTTTTAATCAGATAAAGACATACTGTAGACCTCAGATTAATATACTCTAAATGTAAAAGGTTGAAACTGTTGCTTTAAAGTTAATTTCATTCATATCAGGATTTCTGAGTGGCTCGACTCGACAAACTTTCAAGCTGCAATTTCAACTTTTTTTTATTATTTTGTCGTTCATTTGATGTTTGAGTTATAGATCTATGGAGGCCTACACCATGTCTTTGATCTGATAAATAATTATTGTTCACAGGAGCTTTAACACAACTGATAATTGACTAAAAGACTTTAAACACTAAGGTCCTCTAGTATCAACACTATGGTGGTAGAAATGAAGAGTGAGTGACCATAAACTGCTGATGAATGAATGAGTGAGTAGACCTACCAACTTCAGAAGCTGAGGAACCTTCTGGCACACAGCACTGGTATGTAAACTAAATAGAAAAGCAGAAGAATTAGTGTGAGAATTCAAAGTTGACACAATAAGCTCATCACTGTAAAACTCAGTAAGACCTGCTGCTCCACTAACACATTCATTTTGTTCACTGCAACACTGTGTAGAACAGCTGGGAGATCACATCTGCATTTAGAAACATCTGTTTCAATATGACCATTTCAGCTTCCTTATTGTTGAGTATACGCTAACATACATGTCTGACCATGTCCCACGTTCACCTGAATGCCCACCCTGGAGTGTACTTACCAGCAGGTAAACTCACCCTCTGCCCCATTTTGGTGATACACACAAATTATACGTGGCAAAGCAACACATACACAAACACGGTCGACCAGTTTGAGCTGAAAACTGCCAAACAAATGTTTTTTTCTAAAGAGAGAAGTGATACGCTGCTGGGAGAGAGGTGGTTACCACCAGTCTGGTCTTAACTCCTCCCACTCTGGTCAATATGCAGGACAACCATCGAGTCACCGTCACTCAAGAATAAAACAGAGTTTTTTTTATAAAAAATGTTTTTTCTAAGTAATGATCTTTTCATAAACTAGATTAATGGTAGATTATTGAGAGTAAATGTCGCCTAAGAATGATTACAGTCTTCACTGTTCTCTCTTAGACTGAGCTTTGTGTACTGATCACAACCATCACAGGATTTTCAAGGGATTTTCTTGATCATTTTTCAGGCAAAGGCGGAGCTTCAACCTTCCATCCAATCACATTTACATCTGCAGTTTAACATATTAGCCAAACTCTCCACTTCAATGAAAACAAGAGGCTTGTTTTAGGCCAACCGCCCGTTTTAAAGCACACCATACATTTTCAATAATATTCAGGTCTGGGGACTGAGACGGCCATTCCAGGATGTTGTACTTGTTCCTCTGCATGAATGCCTTAGTAGATTTTGAGCAGTGTTTAGGATCATTGTCTTGTTGAAAGATCCAGCCCCGGCGCAACTTCAACTTTGTCACTGATTCCTGGACATTGTTCTCCAGAATCTGCTGATATTGAGAGGAATCCATGCGCCCCTCAACTTTAACAAGATTCCCAGTGCCTGCACTGGACACACAGCCCCACAGCATGATGGAACCACCACCAAACTTTACTGTAGGTAGCAAGTGCTTTTCTTGGAATGCTGTGTTCTTTTTCCGCCATGCATAACGCCCCTGGTTATGCCCAAATAACTCTATTTTAGTTTCATCAGTCCACAGCACCTTGTTCCAAAATGAAGCTGGCTTGTCCAAATGTGCTTTAGCATACCTCAAGCGACCCCGTTTGTGGCGTGTGCAGAGAAAAGGCTTTTTCCGCATTACTCTTCCATACAGCATCTCCTTGTGTAAAGTGCGCTGAATAGTGGAACGATGCACAGTGACACCATCTGCAGCAAGCTGATGTTGTAGGTCTTTGGAGCTGGTCTGCGGGTTGACTGTGACTGTTCTCACCATCCTGCGCCGCTGCCTTTCGGAGATCTTTCTTGGTCTTCCACTTCGGGCCTTAACTAGAACTGTGCCTGTGGTCTTCCAATTCCTCACAATGTTCCTCACAGTTGAAACTGAAAGCTTAAATCGCTGGGATAGCTTTTTGTATCCCTCCCCTAAACCATGATGTTGAATTATCTTTGTTTTCAGGTCATTTGAGAGGTGTTTTGAGGCTCCCATGTTGCCACTAATCAGAGAAGATGCAAAGAGGAAACACCTAGAATTTTCCTACTTAAATACCCTGACTCATGATTGGATTCACCTGTGTATGGAGATCAAGGATCACTGAGGTTACCAAAACAATTTTGAGTTCCAATAATTAGTGCTAAGAGTATTAAAATCAATAAGATGCAAGGGTGCCTAAACTTATGCACATGCCCCCCAACCCCCAACCCCCAGGGGGGGTTGGGGGTTGGGATCGGTGGCATGGTGCGCTGGGTCCTTGGCTCCTTGGGGCCTTCTCTGGTGTGTATGGGGGGGCAATGGCTGCCTCTCGGCTTGGGATCTTGGGGGCGTTTGGGGGGCTGCTTGGCCGTGGGGTGGTCGCCGGGGGCCCCTACATTTCCCGCTCTTTCTGCTGGCCCGACTGCTTCTTCGGGCCCGGGGGCGGCCCATGGGTTTTGCAGTAGTGGTTCTTGGAATCACATTTGTCATGGACGCACCGGCCTTGGGCTGTGGGATAACACTCATACTGGGCTCAACCATAGACACGTTGTTCCCAAATACCTGTTTTATGGAATTTTCACTCACTTCCTCCTCTGCTCACAGCCACCACCATTATTCCTAAGCCGCACACTGGTCACCAGACTGGCTTGATAACACAACAATAAGCACAATATACACAACCACAATTTCACATCGCATCACTTGAAACTTATTGACTATTCCCCACCCATTCGTTTTCCTATCTTGTATCCCTCCTCCCTGTTAACTCCCACCCCCCTCACCCTGGTGTAACACTGCCCTCTCTTTTTTACATCCTCCCTTTAATAAAGTATTTACCCTTCCCTAGGGAGGGCTGGTGATGGTCACAATTATGCAATGAAATAAATTCATTTATTTAATTGCAATAATAAAATATGCATTGCTGTTAAAAGATTGCACTTCTTGTAGTGTTAACCTTCAACAGCATGTGCAGACAAGGTAAAAAAAATAAATAATAAAAAAAAAAAAATTAATGATGTAACTCAAAATAGAAAAATCCAATAATTTGAAAGATTTTAATAAAAGGTTTAGAGCAGACAAACGTTAAATTGTTTATGAATATAATTTAGAAAATGTGAAAACAGCTTTAAATATCTAAATTTATAAGGTAAAAAGATAATTAAAACTTTACTTTTTTCCATACATTTTAAAACAAACTTAATCTGTAAACCAGAATCCAGACCCAGAATATAATTCTGTAATGAAATGTGTAACATATTTGTGTGTTTACATGTAAACAAAAACAAAACAAAGCTCAACTGTCTTACTATAAATATAAATATACCTCCTGTCCTCCATGTTATATGTGATTGTGTTTTCATGTTTCTTGGACGGGGATGAAACTGAAAAATAAATTTCCTCTTGTGGGACGAATAAAGGATCTCATTTAATAAACATTTGATGTAAGAAATCATTATGTGTTTAGATATTATTTAACAATTTAAAATGACTTTCTTTAGCCTTCAGCAAACACATATATTATATCATTAGAATAATATATTATATTTTTACTAAAATCTGAGTTGATAACTTGTAAAAAATAATTTGTTTTCCTTTTTAAAAAAAGTATATATATGTATATATATATATATACTTTTTTTTAAAAAAAGTTTAAATTCAATAATATATATATTTCTAAATAGGGTAAAATGAACAGTAGATTTAATGTGCTGTACAGTGACTTTACTCTCACTGCTTGTACAATATTTATTCATTAGATCTTTTTCTATTGTTTCAGAAAATTATAATTTACTCAACAAATTTCTTCTGAAATTCATTAAATCATCCACAGACCAAATCATTCAGGCTGTAACTACTTTATTCACTCTTAAATCACCATTAAACACATTTATTCTGACTGGTTTGTCAATAAAGTTTATAAAAAAAAAAGTTGGTTGTGACGTCACCGCAACAGTTGAGTGGTTGCCAGGTTGAGTATTTTCCCGTTGATTGTAAGATTATAAAATAACTAACTTAGTGATCAAACAGTTTAACATTGGTTAAAGGTGATATTTATGTTTTATTTGGATGATAAACGGATGGTTTTTGGGGCATTTCTGTGGATATTCAACATATTTCATGCGGGGAATCGTTGGTTGTATCTGGCAACCAGCTAGAGTCAGGAACAAAGCAGTGAAATGGAGGACGGACAGAGCTGGATGATGACTACCGTTAAACTAGAAGAAGAAGAGGAAAAGGAACAAATATTATTGAGGGAAGTGAAGCTGAGTATGAGTAAGACGGACAGTGATGATGATGATGATGAAGGCTGCAGGAGGAAAGCTGTGCTGGAGGAGCTTCGTCATCCCGACCATGTGTGGGACGGAATGTTTGCTCCAAAGATGGAGAAAAGCGGAGAAGAAGAAACGGAGGAGTTTTCAGATGTGTGCTCTGTGAAGGAAGAGGTTAGAACACTCCGTGTGTTTCCATTCATTCACTCACTCACTCACCACATTCATCCGCTGTTACACACACACTGGAGACTAGTTTAACTGGTGACCCACTTCATTCACACTCACATTTCTCTATCAATATGTGACGATGTAAAGGTGGAACAACCTGTGTGTACTCAGTGGAACACAGAGAACAAACTACAGAAAAACACACTTTATGTTAATGAGCTAAGGAGTGGGCAGGGACCGTCTACAAAGTCACACCCCCAAAGGAAGCGTCAACAATAACACCAATAACCCTGTGGACAGTCTTTATTAGGGCTCTCTATTTACTACAGCAAATATAGTTAAGAAGATACTTTATCTGATTTATGTTTTCATAAATATCCAGTATTAATGTCAATAATTAGTAATAACTTAACAAAAATGTTTATTCATTTGTATTTTATTTAAAGTTTGTAAATAACCAATACTGTAATTAATAGTCATTTCATCTATTATCCTGTAAACCAGGTTCTCAACTGGTCTCACCCTGGGACCCACATTTTGCCACGGTCATTAAATCATGACCCACTTTTTTTTAGAACTCAACCAACAAAATTTAGTCTTTCAAAAATATCTGTCGACAACACACACACATAATATTTTAAATAATATAAATCTATATATTTTCCTGTGCAACATGCATTTCACAGCATGCCTATCAAAAGAAAAGTTTATTTCAAAATAAAAGACAAGTCCATCATGAGGCATTAACTTAAGTATTTATTTATTTTGACCAGCTGTTCATGACCCACTTTTGTGTCCTGACCCAGGGTTTCCCCCAGAAAACGTGCTAAGTCTGGGGGTAGTGAAGCCCACTGGTGTTTAAAAAAAAATTGTTAAGTGCCACTTGCCCGTCTGCGCCATCTACCCTCTCGCGTGGCCCGCCACGCGGACGGGCCCGGCTCACACTGGACAGGCCTCCTACATGTTCACTTCACCCCACTCCCAGCTGGTCTGGCTCACTCACAAAATGCACCACACACCAATACCCAACCCTTGGGGGGCTGGATGGTGGGGCTGGGGGTGGAGGGGGCCGCCACCTGTGTTACTATGTAGTGGCGTGGGGGCGGCCCTCCCACCTCTAGTTGCCCTACTAATCCCTCCAATTTTAATCGCATCTCAACATGTCACCCCCCGGAGGGTGTATCATCTTTTACACCCTCCGGCCTATTACACCACATACACATAAATCCACAGAGGCTGGAGGGGGAGCACCGCTCCCCTCCATCCCCCTTCTTTTAATTACACCCCATACATTCACCAAACACACACATTCACACAGGGGATCGGGAAGTGCCTCTCCATTGGGGAATGGAGAGGCACCATAACAGGGTGGTGGGTTGGTACACATATTTGGGCCTCTCCGGTGGGGGCCTGGCCCCTCTGTTGGTGGCTGGGCCACTGCATAGAGCAAAAGCACATCAAGATGGTGCGGTCGGGCGTGGCGGTGGGTCTCGGGGGGGCTTTGCCGGGGTCTCTCCTTGCGGGGGTCTTTCCGGGCTGTGGCGGCCGGGGGGGGCGCGGGGGTGCCTCTCCCCCTTGGGTGTGGCTTGGTGCTTGCTTTGTCTCCTGGTGGCCTTGGGGGCGGGCCCCGCGGTGTGCGGGCCCGGGGCGGCCTGCCTCGCCGGTTTGGGGGGTGGGTGTGCTGGGGGGGTGCTGGTGTCCTCGCCGGGGTTGGGGCGGGGTTGCTTGGCGCCTCGGGGTGATGCTGTTTACTGGGGGGCGGCGCTAGCTGTTCCGGTGGTGGAGGTTGCTGTCGGCCGCCTGGTGGGTCTGTCCTGCCGTTTGCGGACTGGTGGGTGGGTCCGGGGCATCTTTGGCTGGGGGCTGCTGTCCCGCACTTGATGTGTGCCGTGGGGTGCCTCCGTCCCCGCGGTGGGGATCGCCGGTGCTCGCGGGCCGGCGGGGGGCGCTGCTCCGTGGCTGGCGCTGTCCGGGGGGCGGCGGGCCCTGGGCTGCTGGCCGTGGGCTGTCCGGGGCTGTGCGGTCCTGCTGGGCCGTGGCCGGGTCCCGGGCGGGGGTGGGGGATGCGTCCCGGGGGGCTTGGCCCGGGGGCTTGCCCTTGGGGGGTCCTGGTCCCGGGGGGTGCTCCTGGGCACGGGGTGCTTGGCCTGCTGGCCGGGCCGGTCCTGGCGGGGGTCTTTCGGGGCGGGTGGCGCGTGCCGCGCCCTTGCGTACCTACTGGTACGGCCCCTGCTTGGGCAGTGCCCCGTGAGGTAGGGTGTCGGGGGCCGGAATAGGGGGCCACATCCCGGCGGGGCGGTCTGGCTTGGCCCTTGGAGGGGGCCCTGGCTTTAAAAAAAAAAAAAAGAACTGAAGCTCGTGGCGCGGGCGGCATCAGTGAAGGGTGATCTGGGGCGCCGTGGGGGGCTGGGTTGGGGTGCCTGGGGGCCGGCGGGGAGACTCCCAGCGGCCCCCTGGTGCCTTATGCGGCTTGGGGTGTGGTCGTCCTCCCTGGGCGGGCTGCTCCTGGTGCTGCATCCATTCCGGGTCCTTCTGGCCTGGGGTCGGGCCCCTGCTGGCTCTGGGCTCGCCGGCGGGTGCCCACTGGCTGCCTGTTCGGCGCGGTTCTGGTCGTCTGCTGGGTGTGGGCTTCGGCTCCTCCGCTGGGGCCTCGGGCAGGGAGTTCTCTGGGCCCTCCCCTCGGGGGGTTAGGCGCGGGGGTGGGGTGGGGGGGTGGGGGGGTCGATGGGGTGGGGGGTCTGGGGGTTGGGGGTGGGATCGGTGGCGTGGTGCGCTGGGTCCTTGGCTCCTTGGGGCTTTCTCGGGTGTGTATGGGGGGGCGATGGCTGCCTCTCGGCTTGGGATCTTGGGGGCGTTCGGGGGACTGCTTGGCCGTGGGGTGGTCGCCGGGGGCCCTTAGGCTGCCTGCTCTTGCTGCTGGCCTGACTGCTTCTTCGGGCCCGGGGGCGGCTCTTGGGTTTTGCAGTGGCGGTACTTGGAAATACATTTGTCATGGATGCACTGGCCTTGGGCTGTGGGATAACACTCATACTGGGCTCAACCTTAGACACGTTGTTCCCAAATACCTGTTTTATGGAATTTCCACTCACCTCTTCCTCTGTTCACAGCCACCACCATTATTCCTAAACCACACACTGGTCACCAAACTGGCTTGACAACACAACAATAAACACAATATACACAACCACAATTTCACATCGCATCACTTAAAACTATTCCTCACCCATTCCATATCCTATCTTGTATCCCTCTTCCCTGCTAACTTCCCCACCCCCCTCCAACCCCTCACCTTGGTGTAACACTGCCCTCTCTTTTTTACATCCTCCCTTTAATAAAGTATTTCTTACCCTTCCCTAGGGAGGGCTGGTGACGGTCACAATTATGCAATGAAATAAATAAATTTATTTAATTGCAATAATAAAATATGCATTGCTGTCAAAAGATTGCACTTCTTGTAGTGTTAACCTTCGAAAGCATGTGCAGACAAGGTAAAAAAAAAAAAAAATTGTTAAAAGTTGAGAGGAATTTTGAAATAATGACTTATATGATATTATAAGCCATTTATTAACGATATTTAAACGTAGAGTCTTACAAAAAGGCACAATCTTGAAATACGGTTTTAAAGAACACAAAAAAAATACAATTAAAATAAATAATATCAATTGTTTTCACTTAAGTGAAATCCTAGTGAATCTTAAAACAAGACTTTGCTGATCACATTTCAAAGTAAAATAAATGAACATAAATAAAATCGTGTAAACATGGCCAAGGAGTAAAACCAGGAAACTCAGTGATTGACAGCCTACATCATGAAAAACATGAAAGCTATTAGTTATTTTATCATATATATTTCATTTTAGTCAGTGTACTGTATTTACATTATTTATTGGTTACTTGTGCTTTCTGCCATCTCAATGCTAGTGCCATGGTGTAGTGTCTAGGGCTGCAACTAATGACTATTTTAATAGTCGACTAGTCATTGATTATTGAAACAATTAACTGACTAATCGGATGATAAATCGTACAATTATTTATTCTATGTTGCCACAATCTTTTACATTTGGCTTTGGTCAAAGTACGATAAATAAAAACAATACATAAGTGAAAAACAATTCTCAACTTAAAGTGTAAACAGGTTCCTTACAAACACAAATTAAACTGAATAAATCATCACCAGAATGTGATTCATTAATAACATTTATTCATTATAAAAAGCTACAATATCTGCTGACTCATAGAGCTGATATTTTATGAAACATGTTTGATTATATGGGTCACTCTATTAGTGTTATTGTATATCATTTATTTATTTCTTCATTTATAACAAAATTATTTTAGAAAAAAAATAAAAAGCACATGAAAAGCAAAACTAACTACAATAGTGTTTTTATTGCTGCTGAATCTAGTTTATTTTATATCTGATGATGATTTACATAAAGTTATGGTTGATAAATACCACTGATTTACTATAAATAAACTAGATCAGACTTGATGATTTAATCATATATATATTGAGAGTATACTAATGGTATATTCTGGTGTAATAATCACAATATTTACATTACTGTCTAACAGTGTTGGGAACGTTACTTTAAAAAAGTAATTTGTTATAATTACTCACTACTTGTTCCAAAAAGTAACTGCGTTAGTAACTGAATTATTCTATAATAAAAGTAACTCATTACCAATGAAAGTAACTATTTGCGTTACTGTTAAAAAAAAAGTTGCTATATATCAAATAATTTAGATTTTTTAGATGTGTGTCGTTGTGAGGTGCTTCATTAAATTTGAGCTGCTTACAATGCGCGCGCGGTCACATGAGTAAAAACACTGGCTCTGATTGGCTACTAGGGCTGTCAAAATTGCTCAAAGATGACGTTTGAATATTCCCTCTTAACTCCACCCCCAATATTTGAATTATTCAAATATCTTTTTTTTTTTTTTTAATTGACAAAAAATATATATATCTGGTTGCGCATGTTGTCAATAACGTGCATTAAGTCAATAACAGGACAAATTAATACAAAGATACATATTAAGTACTTGTTTTTTTTTTATTCAAGTTAAAACATTTGACAACCTTGAACGTCTTATTACCCGCACAGTCACGCTCTGTACGCATAACCAAATGTAGCAGGCTTCAGAAACATTTTTACAGTATAGAACTGAACGCTCCGAGCGAGCTGCCGTAAACATGGAACTTTTCTACCCACTTTATTAATGAATATATATTCACTGAAGTACAGGAGCCTACACTTTAGTAATATTTCCATTTAATGTGAAAAAAAATATGATAACAAATAACTTACACCCTGAGGTTCATAAAAAATGAAGTGCTATTAAAACTGAAAAAGGCTACTTTCATTCTTGGTGCTTGTATAAAAAAAGGAAACAAAACTGACTGTGCTATCACTGGCGTAGGATCAGGCCTCCAGGCCTACAGGTTATTTACCAAAAACACAAGACGGTCCACATTTGAAGGGGCCTGTGCTGATCTCTTTATTTACTATATTCCCAGCGGTGGAAAATACGCGTTCAGAGCGCACTGATGATCCGGGGATAGAAAGATATTTCTTTGCCATCTGAGCGACGTGAGGGTATCTCCCAGAGTCCAGAGTTGTCCACCACATGAGAGGATTTTGTTGCGGAGGAATTGGAGATTCTTGTTTATATATCGACATCTCTTTTTGAAGCAGCAGGCTGATGTCCTCCTGGTCTGGGCTGTCTGTGCAATACATGTCTCTGAAGAGACACCTCATAGCAGATAACGCAGTTTTCTCAGCGGGTTGCGTTTGCTGATCACAGGGTTGTTCGCTAGCGGCCTCACTTCCTGTGCCTTTGGCCACATTCACTTGTTTCATCTCCTCCAGAATAGCCACCTGCACCTGCCGTCTCTGCTCCTCTTTCAAATGAACGAGGCGTTGAAAGCGTGGATCCAGGTAACTTAAGCAGCATAAATGCACCCTTTTCCTGACAATAACGCTTCTCCAGATCTGTGGCGATTTAGACGTGTTTGGGTTAAAATCACTTTCACTGCTGTGGTCAAGTTGGGCTCTGCACTTTCTGTCGTCTTCCATATGCACTGTCGGGACCTGACGTCACTCCTGCCACCTGTCTCTGACCCCTCAAGCAGTGCTAGCACAGCGCTAGCACAGCAGACAGCTGTGCCTGCTACCCATTGAACTATATAAAAACCTACCGTGGGCGTGTTTTTCCCATAATATATATATAATGTTTTTAGTAATATTCGAATATTAATTTTCACGTTCAAATTTCAATATTTTTCTTCTATTCGAATATATATTCGAATTTAGAATATTCGTTGACAGCCCTATTGGCTACCATGGAACATGACGCCGCCTTAGCCAATCATAATCACTCACCTTGTTTTTGACCCGCCTCCTCTTGCTGGTACGTGTGTAAAAACACTGGCTCTGATTGGCTACCATGAAACATGACGCCGCCTTAGCCAATCATAATCACTCACCTTGTTTTCAACCCACCTCCTCACAACAGCTGAGTAAGAAGCCAGGGATGCTTTCAGATCACAGTTTATTCAATCAATGCATGTAACGCACCGCATTGAATGTTCAGTAATCATAACGGTGTTGTAACGGCGTAAAAAGTAATTAGTTAGATTACCCCGTTACTGAAAAACAAACGCCGTTATTCCAAACACTGCTGTCTAATGGGACCAGCTTTGTCTGTAAACACGTGAAATATAATTAAAAACATTGCATTTGAAGTTGGGACAGATGAATAGTGATGATAGTTTTATGCCAAAATTTATTTCACACTAAGTGTGACATGTTTGCTTTTATCTTTCCATAAATCTGACCATTAATAAATCTGTGGCTCTCTGTGGTTTAATGATAGTAAGATGTGTAGTTTTTACTATAGTCTCTTCCTTTTATGAAGTGGTTAGCGTTAGCGCTTAGCCCAGTCCTATGTGTCGGTCACATTGTTGTTAGTGGGAGCTCCCGGTTAAGAGCACTTTCCCTTCTCATTTTTGACTAAAACTGGTTGCTCAGGCCCCCCAGCAGCACTAGCCATCAGCTAACTCAGTGTTATGATGAAGGCACTATAAAATCCATTTTATTTTTTCACAAATTCTGTTTTGTTTTTTTTCCCAAGTTCCATGTTTTCCACTTTAATTTTTAAAATTTCGTTTTTTTTTTTTTATAATACAAAATAAATACTAATAAATAAAAAACCATAATTAAAAATGTATGTCATAAATGAAGTAAGATACATTTAAAAGGTAGATTTAAGTTGTAATGACTGATTATTCTGACTGCTCCTTTTTAATTATTTATGTCATATAAAAATGTATGAGAACAACATTAATGTCTTAGTCATCATATTTCCCCTCAGGGATCAATGGTTTGCTGAATCTGATCAGGTTTATTGTTTAAGTTAATTTAAATTAAGTTCATCAAAACCTAATGTAAATGATCCTGATGACATCATTCATACCATAATGATGGTAAATGATTTTATATAGAGCTTTATCACCACTGAAACAGTCTCAAAGCGCTTTACACATCAGCTCATTCACCCAATCACTCTCACATTCACACACCAGTGGGACAGGACTGCCATGCAAGGCACTAGTCGACCACTGGGAGCAACTTAGGGTTCAGTGTCTTGCCCAAGGACACTTCGACACATAGTCAGGTACTGGGATCGAACACCCAACCTCTCGATCAGAAGACGACCCACTACCACCTGAGCCACGGTCGCTGATAAGGTGATTACACACACCTTATCAGCGCTACCCAGAACATTTCCCCATAAAAAATGTTCCTTGCCTCACGGTGACGGCGTTTTATGTTGATTCTGTCCATTTCTGCGTTTAACCGCTTTCATTGGTCGATTCCGTGATTTATAGTTCCCTATTGGTGTTCAGCTGCAGCTGAGGGGAGGGGCTTCACGTGTGTTTGTTTGTTGTTAGCTCCATCCACAGTATGAAAAAAATGATTGAACCATGAAAAAAACACATTTAAAATAAATACACAAGTGAGGGGAGGGGGGTGCAAGAAAAGCCCCCAGGTCTATAGAGCACTGGAGGAAACCCTGACCCACCAGTTGAGAATTACTGCTCTAAACAACTGACGGTCTGTAGTAGGTCTCCATCTACTACACCAAATATATTAACAAAACATATTTTTCTGTTTTTTGAAGAATTGTCGTTGACATAATCATTATTTTTTATCATTAACTTATTCAGATATCATTCAACTACATGAAAACAGCAGATCATCAGTATTAAGTCCCTCTCTAACTACTACAGATGAGATGGTAAGAAAATACTGTTTAATGGTTTTTAAATCATTTTTATTTGTAAATAATCATAAAAAATAGAATTACTTAAAAATGACTTCTTTAACAGTTACTGTAACAGGCTGAAATCAACCAACAGTCTGTATTATATATCTCTCTATCCACTACAGCAAAGATATTAATAATAAAACACTCTGATTTTCTGATGGTTTTTATTGATTAAATAACCTTAAATACTGTCATTAATCAGCAAGAACTTTTTTTTAAAAAAATTACTCTCGTCGCATGAAAATAACTGACAGTCTTTATTAGATCACATCTACACACACCTCTACTACACCAAATATATACATAGAAAAACACTAAAATATGATAATAATCAACTAAAAATATAACTTTTTTTCATTTAAAAATGATCGTGTTGATGTTTTGAACCCAGTATATCGTATGGTATTCTGCAAATTAAATACGATTAAACATTTGATTTATATTAATTAATTTATAAAACAAGTACAGGAAACATCTCATTTTCTATATTCATAAAAAGATCATTTATTAACAGATTTTTAGCTTGTGCTAGTAAGATGATTATTATCATTATGCAGATCTATCCTAGAATTTAATGTAACTAGAGACAGACCTGATAAAGGTAGTTTATGGTTTTCAGGTTAATAGTGACCTTTGAATAATTTATTGGTAATAATTACATTATTAATTAGTGATGCACCAAAAATCTGACCGAACATGATGTTATAAAGACGTGAGTAAACGACGCAGTCAGTGCACGCTTGTCTAGAAACAGACCAACTTGTCTGTGGACTCGTGGAGCGTCTGTATTTAATACATGTGAGCATTACAGAGGTGATGGAGCAGTAACTGTGTTTTATGTGTGTGTGTCACTTAGACACTGTAGTTACATGTAGCCCTCCATTAACACAGACCTTTAATATATCACAACTGTACTTGGTCCACGTTATAAACATCATTAC